>NC_143565.1:20259924-20562954 GCF_054136105.1 Typopeltis vanoorti | reverse complement strand
GCTCTAAAGGAGGATGGAGTTCTTGATTTCAACCAGTTACGGTATGTCTGGTGTTCCATTTGTACAGCCTTGGCACATCTTTTGGAGAACCAGGATTTAGTTAGGGAATGGCAGTTCAGAGTAGTGTGTGGAATCTATGTTTCCATGCTGGTGAGGATTACTTGGATAATAAGTTCAGTGCATATGTTTGGGCTGGAAGGCCAGAAGCAATAGTCACAACTCCTATGCCAACCATGGGAATGTGGCATAGGAGTTGCGAAGGCTGTCCCACTTGGCACTGTTATAATGTCAAACTACTCTTGTATGGGAGTGTCTGTGCTTTGGTGCAACAACACGGGGAGGAGATGAGCACTAGATTGTGGTCAGGATTATCCAGGGAGCTAACTACTTTCACTGTGTATTTGGAGGGGTCATTGGTAAGGAAGAGATCTAGTGGTTCGGGTTATCTGGTATTCTGGTTGGCATCTGAACAAATTGTGTAAGGTCGTTAGTGATGGCAAATGTTTCAGCATTTCTGCCTGCAAGATCTGTACAACTGGAGGAGGAAAGCCAGCTGGTGTTGTGGACATTAAAAATCTCCTAGGAAGATAATTTCACTGTTGGGAAAGTAGGAATGGAGAAAATCAATTTTTAAGGAGAAGAAATTAAAGAGCTTGGAATAGTTGGTTGTGTTGGGGGAGCGATAGAGACAGCAAATGAATTTGACTGAGTGGGGAAGGGATATTTTCAACCAAAGAAGATCAAAGTTGGGTGATTCTAGGTTTGGTGGTCTCTGGCAAGCTATGTCAGAACGGATGTATGCACAAACACTCCTTGGGACAAAAGTTGTTAAAGAGTGAGCAGTTTGGAAGGTTGAGAAAAGTAGTGCTGGAGGGAGGTGAGATTTCAGTTTCTGCCAGAAAAAGTAGTCGAGGTTTGGTAGACTGAAGGTGGTATTGGACACTATTAAGGTTGGAGTTCAGGTCATGGATATTGGTGAAATGGATATACAAAGTTCTGTGAGGCATATATTTGACTGCAAAGGTCTTGCACATTTCCTATGCAGTGCTTGCATACTGGTTTCCATGCTGGCTACTAGTGGAGTCACTTGATTTTTGCACCAGTTTGACTTGCTTGTAGTCGATGATCCAACTGGTGTCTCCATTTTGACGTTAATTTCCTGAGCATTCCTGATAAGATTTATGCATGTACACTTGAGAAAATGCTAAGAATAATTATGGAAGAGAAACTTGGAAAGCTGGGCTCAGGCCAATACAGGTTGTCAGGATCACATTTTCACTTTAAGACAAAAAGTTGAAAAATCACAGGAATATAACAATGATCTGTATTTTAAGATTTGTAGAATCTGGAAAAGGCATATGACAATGTGCCAAGAGAATTCAAAATATTATAATTATATGGTGTAAATGGCACATTATATTGAGCAATACACATAAGCTATATTTGAGTTGTAAGTTGAAATAAGGGTGCATGTTATCTTTGCTGTTATTCATTGTTTACATGGATCACATTATGAAGAAAAGTGGTATTAAAACCTTATATCAGTATTAGAGATGTTAATCTCAGTTCTTTATTTTTTGCAGATGATGTAATACTCCTAAATAAATCCAAAAAAGTTTTCAGGAATTCCTGACTATATTAAATAACTGATGTAATAAATTTGGTACAAAAATCAGCAAAAAAAAAAAAAAATGAAAATTGGCAGAACACACATCAAAACAACAGAAATATTGAAAACATCAACTACATCCTGAATGGAAAATCTATAGAAAAAAGTAAAAAAAAGTAAAACATTTCAGCTATTTAGGCACAAATTTCAGTAAAAATGGCAAATTAAATGAAATTCTGTTGTCTATGAAAATAGACAACAGAATTAGCAAATCTAGTATGGTAGGAAGTGAAGTCAGTAACTTTATATGGAATAAGAACGAAATTAGTGAAAACACTAACTGTAGATAATACGGTGTTCAAATCAATTTAGATGTATGAATTTGAGCTGGGTTAGAAATAACTCTCGGTCAAAGACCGTAGACAAACAGATATGAGAGTTCTGAGAAAGATTAAGGGAGTGAATGAATGGCATCAATGGCAGTATCATATTAAAATGAGAAGATTAGGAAAGAACTTTACATTGTTAGCATTCAGGAATATGTTAGTAAAGCTAATCTCAGGCGATATTATTCTATTATTTAAACAGGAGAGGAGAGGTTAGCAAAACAAGTGTTTGTTGCCAGAATAAGGAGGAAAATGATTCAGAGGAAGACTAAGATTTAAGTGGAGTAATACAGTGAGAACTGCTTTTGACAACCAAAATATAATATCTGATAATATTGATGTCTTGTTAGGAGTTAATTTGGAAGACAATTGTTGATAGGAAGTGAGTAACAATGTAACGTTTTCATGGAGCACTGTCATATCTTGTATACTCCCTGAGGATACATAACAGAAATTTTATAATGATGATTAGCCTACAAAATTCAGCAGGAATATATAAAATATTAGCTGTATTCTTACTGAAAAATGTATAGATCCAATAAAATATTTCAGCTATTTAAGCACAATGTTTAGTGTTGATGCAACTTAAATTTGTAAATTGATGATGTTACCTAATAATATTAGGCAATGATGGTGCTCCACTCAGGCTGGAACCTGATTAGTGACACATTTGTCTGTCTGGGTGAGCCAGCACAAAAGTTTTCAAGCTGTGACTGTAAATAATAGAAGTAGTGTACATCCTTATTTATACCTGATTTAACATAAAACACTTCTACTAATTTTCAGCATAAGTGCATGCTCTGTATTGTCCTGTATAATGTTTATTTTATTGTGTAACAATTTACTCTTTTTGAGTTTCACTAAACTTAAACTCCTCCAAAGTGCATACCCTAGCACACTGAGATCTTCTGCCTTGGCCCTTTGCTATTCTTCTGCTGAATACACCTGCCCAGTATGGTCCAGATCCTGCCATGCTGAAAAACTTATCCAGCATTGAATGAAAGCTGCCGCTTAATTACAGGTTGCCCAAAACCAACACCACTAAAAGACCTGTATACTTTGGCTAGTATTGCACTCCTTCAATTCGAAGATCTGCATTCTCAGCTGATGAAAGAAGCAGCCACTATTCGGCCAGACCACAGTGCCCCAAAGACTAAGATCCCGACATAGCTTCCTGGCAACTATTGAACCACCTAAAAACCTTCCAGAGACAAGACTTTAACGATGGCTTGCACTATATCCTGAAAATAATACTGGTATTCCAACGGCTGAACATCTTCCACGTGGTGCCCACTTGGACTGGAATACTTGGAAAACCCTCAACAGACTTCAAACGACAGGACACTGCAAACAAAACCTCATCAAATGGGGGCTACCTCACTGGCCCAGATAATTGTGAGTGTGGGACAATCCATGGAACACCTTCTTTCTTGTCCCTTTCTTCCATCACCTTGCACAAAAGAGGACCTTATATCCTGCACAGAAAGAGCAGTTGATTGTGCAAGATACTGGAGGAACACCTGACCATATTAATTGTATATAAGTTATGTATAGTTTCCTTTTTTTCATGTTTAATTATTATTCCCTGTATAATTCACCTACCAAATCTAAGCTGATCTCATTGTAATGTATCCTAATTTGTTGTAAATCATGTTGTACCACTTGGGTTTGGATATGGAAAAAAAAAAAAAAAAAAACTTAAACAGAGGTTTGTTATATTTTCCTGATTTTTCAACCCATTTGTCATTTGCTGTATGTTTTACTTTATGTGGAGAGGGTCATTTAAGGATCAAGCTAGATAATCTGCAGAGGACTTCAACATAACCTATAAGGAATGAAAGAACTATTTGGAGTTCTGAGCCAGTGTCCCTTTTTCACTGTCCAGTTTGTATGCCCTTTGAATGCTTAAAATATTTTTGATACTATGCTGGAAAAATTACATTCTTTAAACCACACAAATATGATGATATAGAAGAAACATGTCATGATAGCCGGGTTGTTGCCTAGTTACTCAAGTCCACTTGCTGTTTTCATTAGGAAACCAGGACTAACAGTGAAGCATCAGCTACTGGAATAACTTCACTCTCAGAAGAATAAAGATAGGCACCATCGACATAAGAAGCATTAATGGAAAAGAAGCAGAGCTAGCAGAAGAATTAGAGAAGTATTATATCAACACATTTGGTGTTACTGAGATGTGCCTGTTAAATTTCTCTAAGGATATGGACTAGACCAGAAAGGTCTTTATTGTTGATAGTGATATCTTCATTTGGGACAAAGATAGTAAAGTGCATAGGGACTAAAATAAGAAGTGATCACTATATTGATGCTTACCGGAATCAGTAGCTTGATCATGACATTGAAAAGAAAAATGTGTACGGAGGTTTTGACAAGAATCAAAATTGAAAACTTTCAAATGTGAACTGTAGATTCAAATGTATAAATATTATTGGAGACAAAATAAAGGCGTTTGAAAACAAAA
Organism: Typopeltis vanoorti; assembly: GCF_054136105.1. NCBI lineage: Eukaryota > Metazoa > Arthropoda > Arachnida > Uropygi > Thelyphonidae > Typopeltis > Typopeltis vanoorti. The sequence goes on along the minus strand of NC_143565.1, from coordinate 20,558,477 downwards.
AAGCAAGTCTTAAACGCTCAGTTGTTTCTCTTTTGCCCCAAATGTGACATATTTCTCTGTAGTGCAGTTTACAGAATGACTCCTTTTGGTTGTATAGACTGGTATATTTTGTCTAGAATGTGAATTGGGGGTTTTCAGAGATAAAAATTAGTTAATCCAAACTGAACTTCCTCTCATGATATTCAATAAACCAGCAGCAGCAACAGAACATTGTTTAAAGCTGAATTTGACCTAAAGTAGAAAAAATAATGGCTAAATGCAGGAAATCTAAACCAGTTTCAATGAGTTTGTTGTTATTTTTTATTATTTACATCTTTAATTAGAAAAAAATGGTTCCCAGTTTGTTTATTATTAGTTAGACTTAATAAATAATAGGTTAGTTTGAAAGAGAATTATAGATTGGAAATTACTAATGAAATCTTAATGTATCAAACTGTTCTCTTATTGATCCTTTGAGGACATATTCTAGGAATGAGGAAATTAATTTTAATATTTGATTTAATGTATATATGCTTTTTTGTTTAGGCAATTACAACCCCAAGTATGGCAGTAAGTCACATTATGTTAGAAGCTTATAAGAAGTATATTCTAGTAGCTCTTATATTACAGGGCAAGGTGAGCTTAAAACTTGTATTATTATTTACAAAGCAAAGTATTCTCTGTTAAAAGCTATTTATATATTTACTTTCTTTAATATTGAAAACTATAATACTTTTAAATGAAGCAAATGGATAATGCAAAGTAAGCCAGATAAACTAGTGAACAGTGTCAATAAACTAATCATCTAGATATGATGCTAAGTTTGATCTGGTTAGCAAATATAGGCAACGTCTCTGAACCATGTTAGTAACCTATTTTAGAATTTTAATCATTAAAATCCATGGAGATAGGAAACAAGTCATTTGAGGACTAACCAAAAGGCCTATAAGGAATGCAGAGAACTCCCACCTTCCAATGGTGCACCTTTTATTAGGTATCCATTTGGATGCTGAACAAACAAGGGTTGGCTGTAAATTTGAGAATTATTCGGTCAAATTCAGCTGTATTGGTAGAAACTGCATTATGACGGTATAACGTAATCAGATATCATGACAGCTGGAGAATTTCTATTTATACAACCTTTCCCACTGATTTTTATTAGGAAATTGGAGTGATAAGTGAAAAGTCTGTTAATGAACTTCATCTTCCTTAGAACTGAATGCAGACATCACCATTAACTTAGACATATCAGGAAAAGAAGTGGATCTAGCTGAAAAATAAGGAGGTACTATATCCAAATAATTGGTGTTACTGAGATTATGAACTGAAATCCTTCTAAAATAATATGTATAAGAAGACTGAATACTGAAGTAGTTTAGCTTTTTTTTTTTTTTTTTGTCCAATGTATAAGATGATTTACCCAGGCACTAGAGGAAATCAGGAACAGAAGGAAGGAGTATAGCATATAGCACTAAACATGAAGATAAAATCATTAAATAGGAGTCAATTTCAGAATGGGAAACTGAAGTTACATTTCATTAAGATTGTAGTAGAGAAGAAGTATAGAAAATTTTCAAGTACAGGATAACTATTGTAAAGAAGGTGGGAGGAGATTAGTTCCTATTGAACAATTAAACATGTGAGTAACAAATCATTTCCACATATATAAAATATTGCCAAAAATATGAATTGAAAACAGGATTATTACTAATGGCAAGTACCAGCTAGATTTTTACTTAGGACACCGAGTAGTCATTGCTAACACCATATTCAAACATAAAAATATGCAAAGATTCACATAGATGTGTACAGAACGCTTACAAAACAAGAAAAAAAATCTTATAACTTATGTTATTGTTAATAATGATATCTATAGCAAACAGCACTATAACAAAATGATGCACTATAATGAACCACACTGTAAAGTCCAAGCCCCATAAAACCAATGGTGTTCGCTATACAGTAAAAGTTCAAGACCATGATTGATGGGAAAACTGAATTTACACAAAACATTGCATTCAGAAGACTAGAAATGGCTGGAAATTGTATATTGACAACAGAAGAATGTTTGTTTGTTTGTTTGTTTATGTATGATTTCAGTGCATTAACAAAGAAAATAGTGGTGGTAGGGGAAAGAAACAAAGGAAATCATGGGAAATACCAAAGTTTCTGGAACCAAATATAAAACACAAAACAACATTAAAAAGTACAAATGAAACAATAATGGAATGAAACATGTAAGAAAGAACTAAAAGAGTATAAAATTATGAAAATGAAAATGCAGAAGTAGTGTTTAAATTTTGAAATGTTTTTGCATTTCATTAAATTAGTCATGTACAAATCTTCATAATGAACTAAATATCTGCAGACTGTGCCATTGAAATCAAAAGTTTAGCTCAAAAATTTAAAAAAAAAATTAAATCGAAATAGTTTTTGTTTTATTATTATTATTATCATCATCAGAGAGCTCAAGGGTATCAAGGACTCATTGAGGGAAACTATAGATCTCTCTGGATGCACTCACTACTTCAACAGGCAAATTGTTCCACTGACTCACTGGTTTGTATGAGAAAAATCTAGCTCTCACCCATTTCCTTACCACACACAAACTTAACTTCCACTTATGCCCCCTTGTCCTCTCCCCACCTTCCATAACGAAAAATTTCATCAGTTGATAACCTATGACACCCTTTCAGAAGTTTATAGATGTCTTATCATATTGCCACTCTTTCTCCCGTTTACCAGTGTCTGCAGTCTGTATACTCTCAATCTCTTCTCATAATCTGTATACCATAATCCTGATATCATCTTTGTTACTCTTCTTTGCTCCTTTCTACAGCTTTTATTTCCTTCAAACTCAAGAGACCATATCTGTGCATAGTAATGCAGTTGCAGTCATATCAAGGTCTTGTAAAAAAGCAAATTGACTTCCTTATCCTTACATGTCAGTGTTTGTTTCAACGTATGCTACAAGAAATTGATGAAACTAGAGATCTTGGAGTTATGGTGGATAGGAAATTGAAGTCAAAGGTCAAGTTGCAAAAACTGCAAATATAACTCAGTTGATAACAATTTCCTATCCACCATAACTCCAAGATCTCTAGCTTCATCAATTTCTTGTAGCATAATCCCACCAATATAACATGCTGTTGGAAATCTCATCAGATCAAAGTGCATTTACACTTACTAATACTGAATTGACGGCTATTATCATTTGCCCACTGTTCCAGGTTATTCAAATCATTCTGTAAGTGTCATGTATCAGTAGCATATCTGATTGCTCTGCCTATTTTGCATCATCAGCAAACTTCATGACTTTAATTAAACTTATATTTCTCTTTAAAGTTCCGAGAGAACTGTGAATTTATGCCAGCTGATCATTATTGAGTCTCTGTCTAGTAAGGAAGCTAACATGTTCTCACCAGCTTTGCCATTCAACTTTTCCTCTCCCCATAAGCAGACTAATGCTCATTACTCTTGTGTGCTTTCCTGCTTTGTAACTGGTGGTGACCAGTTATAAAGTTGACTGATTGCTAAGTTGATTTAATTGGTTAAGACTGCACATGTTTATTTCTGAATATTTCAAATAAGTGGCATTAATATAACATTCAAATTAAACATTATTTCTTAATTTTTATAATTTCATACTTTTTGATGTATGTCTTCTATTATTGTTTGCATTTGTACTTTTGCATGTTGTTTTGTGTTATTTTTGGTTTCTGCTAATCCTTTATGTTCTATCATCAGCGTATAATTTTCCATGATTTCCTTTGTTCTATTTCCACTGTCTCTTTTGTTATTTCCCATGATTTCCTATGTTTCATAGGAATGGAATAGGAATAATACACGTTTTTTCCTAAATTCACTATACTGAGCGAACCTTGCACTATAACAGACTGTTTCGCTTATCATCAAGGTTGCAGTAGTGAGTTTGATTTGAATTGGTTTAAGATACAACAATGTGTCTGGGATATGAAATAAGAAGTGACCACCACTGTTGAGTAGGATAAGAACAAGAAAACATTGAAAAAAAAAAGTGTCTGTTTAAAGTTTTTAAAAAATATTCAAAGTTAAACAATTCTCAGACTTCTAGATGTAAATAAACATATATTGTAGAAAAAGAGAAGGGGTTAAAAAATAACAACTGAACTTTAGACACTGGGTGGCAAAATCTTAAGAAAATGTTGATTTACTAGGTAACATGTTGGTGAAATCATGTGTAAAGATAGAATCATAGAAACTCCATGGTTGATGCATGAAGTTAAAAAACAGTCCACAAAAAGAAAAAATAAAACATAAAAAGTATATACTTTTAGAGAATATATTGAAAATGTAGAAAAAGCAGGTTATGTGTTAAAGTGTAGTTAAATAAAAGTAACAGGAAGATTTTAAAATGAATTTAGAAGGTCAATACAGTGATCATCTCAAAAGTTCTATGCACTGTATTTGTATTGTTAAGATAAACATTTATTTGAAAAACATATGCTTACAGGCCTTCCATACAATCTCAATTCTGTTTTATTGTGCTACCCAATGTTTAGATAAGGCTTGCATTTCTGTTAACAAACTTTTTTTTTTGTTGACATTTTTTAATAAGTTGAGTCACTTCAGCAGAAAGCTTGTCAGTCAGAGTGAAGCATTTCCCATTGAGTGGTTCTTATAACTTAGAGAACAGATTAAATTCTGGACATCTCACATCAGAACTGTATGGAAGTGAAAAAGCACATTGCCATGCAGAATGAAGGCCATGAATATGTTAGGTCTTTTGCTGCATTTTTCAGGTGCAAAATATCTTGCAGAAATTTCCCATACTGTGCTGCTGTCATCCTTCCTGCAAGTGTTTTGTTGTTATCACTTCCGTGTTGTTGTAAACCATTGCCATCATTAACTTAACTGTCAGTGTTGACACCAAAATGTTTTAAATGAGGAGGAGGTTGGGTTTTTCCATTACAAGGATTTATTTTTTAGTTCTGGTTCAAAATCTCATTTCTATATTTTGTCTACAGCAACAATTTTCAAAAAATATTCACCTTTGTATTATAAAAAATAATAAAATATATCCTCCTAATTGAAACAACAGTTCTTCGGTCCTCTTGCAGTTGCTGTCAACTGGTGTGGAGTCCACTTGGCAGCAGGTATTTTCTTCAAATTTCAGTCAGAATTTGGAAAAACAGATATATTTGTTTCATTTACAATTGCATCACATGTTTTTCACCAATCTTCTTAAAATACCAAAACAGTAGTCACATCAATTTTAACACATGTATTTGACAGCTGGAATGAACTAGCTGATTAAAGACTGGAGATGACAGATATGAGCTGCAGATGACATGAGTACTGTTTTGGTATTTTGGTCTTCTGTATAAATATTTTCAGCTGGTTTCCCAGCATACCAGATTTGCTTGTATTTTTTATTTATTGATTGTTATTTTTGATGCTGTTATTGGTGGTGGGCAGCAGATGTTGTAATTAGAAAATTAAGTAGTAGAGGAGACAGCAAGACTATTAGCAGAAATATGATATTTGTTCAACCTGAGTTTGTTATGGAGAATGCAATTGATATTTTCTATTTACATAATTTTGATCTTTTATTGCTTACTTTCATACCAAATTGTTACAAGTACTTATTTAATTTAGTTAGCCTTTAAGATTTGTAGCAGATTTATAATTTAATGGATACCATCCATATATAATATTATTAATAATAATAATCAATAAGCACCTCTGTAGTGCAATTGGAAAAACACCAGAACATTGTGTCCTTCAATTGGAAAAGACTTAAGTTCAATTTTTATGATGAGAGGAATCTTTATACTTTTTCAGTTGAAGGTGAGTTAGCTGATCTCATATGGAGGTAGCATGGTTTTTTTTCTCCTGGAAATTCAGGTTTTTCATCCTGCAGATCAGCCATGAGAACACATGCAGTTTACAGACAAAAGATACGGTTATTGGTGGTGGGCGACAGATGTCAGTAGTGTCATTGTGTTGTAATTAGAAAATTAAGTAGTAGGGGAGACAGTGAGATGTATGTAGCTAAGTAGAGTACCCTCCCATTATGGGTACTTGGATTCTTTGGAGTTGTCACATTGCAATAATAATAATATATTTTAACATAAGGTTTAATATCACATTATTTAATAATGTGATTCATATAACTCATATTTCTTAAAGCTTATAATACTGTTTTCTACATTACACTTTTTGGCAAGAAATGTAATGTATTATAGTGTAATATATATATATATATATATATGTTACATATAAAATGTAATATAATTAGAAATTGATATACAAGTAAAATAAATACAGGACTAATGTATAATGTATAGAAAAATTATTAGTAAAAATTTACACATAAGAATAACTTAACACACAAACTCATTTTTCTTTCCTTGCAGTAGACTTTCCAAATTGTTATAATTGATAGACACACTTAATGCATCATTAATAAATATCACTCATGCAAATCTCATGATTCAGTTGTAGATTTTACAAATATGGTTTTTCATTGCCTATCACTTTTCGCTGCTATCCTGCAATGTTTTATTAGGGCTTTCCAAATATCATGGTTTGATCAGTTGGTTCTGATACTTGATGGGATGACATGACCTCTGCAGATCTTTTTAGATGCTCTCATAATAATAGTCTATTCTGAATGGAATGTGAATGTTTTCCCAGTCCATTTCAAGACCATGTGGATGTATGTGTTTTAAACCTTGCCATATCATTACCATCATCATCTCCTTTGCATATTAGGCCCAATAGCCTGTTACAGCCAAGTAACCTGGCATCTAGGATTATTGCTTATGATAGCAGACAGTGTAGATAGGTTAATCTTGTTTGCATTGTCTTGTATGTTTGTGAATTGCATGTTCTCTTCTGCCAGTTTGCTTGTTTTGCAGGATAAAAACCTGAGTGTCTGGGAGGAAGACCATGTTACCTGCATTATAACCTAACATTTGCCATCACATGAAAAGCACTGATAAAAGTTTTTTTGCATCCTAGATGGTATTTGAACCCAGATCTTTGCAACCAAAGGGCATCATTAATATTGATTGAATTATAGAGGTGGAGGCATGCCATGTCAAATCTAAAAATTCCATACTAAAAAGTATATCAGTAATGTCACATGTCATATGATAATGCATGCTATTGTAATTGTGTCCTTCAGATTTCTATGGATCAGCCAATTTCTCCTATGTAGACTTTTCAGCAGTTAAAGTATATTTTGAAAGTCTGGAGATTGCACTAATGATTGTAGTTTTCTGATTGATGTAAAGATGATTTTTTTGCCTATTATACTTTAGACAAGATTTTTCTTGTTTTTTTTTTTAAATCTTGCCTGTAATAATAGTAGTCTATAAAGGTGAGGTCTGAGTTTTGCTTATTCTCATCATGTAATAGGTTTAGAGCCTGGTAGTGTAATGCTTTGATTATACCAGATTTTTGCATAAGTGATGATGGGTACTCTCCATAGTATGCTTTGATCTTCTCTGTCTCAAAAAAAAAAAAAGTCTTGTATGTATAGAAGTTAGCCAAGCACAGCAAATCTTTGACTTACATGGTTAATTTGTTTCAAATGCTTCTGCTCAAGTTGAATGGTGCTTAAATACAATGCATTTTTGACAAAATCCATATGTTTGTTTCAAAGGGTAATTAAAGCTATAACAGGCTTTTGTTTATAATACGTCTAATAGTCAATTCATTCATTTCGTAAGCACATGTAATGTTTGCGAAATTATTACTTTTTTCAGGTCATTTAATAATTTCTACTTTTAGTCCATAGTTATAATGTACCTCACCTTATCATTATGAATACATGTATTCTCACTGCACGACTTTTATGTTTCTAAACACATAGTTCAAGGCTTTTATTTTGTTTACTATAAATACCTACCTAGGTTTACTAACGAGACAACTTGCGCTCAAGATAGAAACTGGTGATGACTATCAACTTGCTAGGAAAGCTATCTATTATATTAAAATGCATGCTATTAAGATTCAGTCATATTTTATAGCCAGATATAGAAAGAAAGTTTTGAAAATTTACCAGAGAGGTTACGAGAATATAGTTTTCACCATCGAAGTGACTTTTAAGTATTGCAAAGTGAAGTAATTCTGATACTGAAGATTATATTCTCATAAGCTGTGGTAAATTTTCAAAACCTTTAAGTTTCTTCCTATATTTGGCTATAAAATATGATTGGATCAATAATATTCTTCATTTTAATATCTTACCTATGCCAAACTGGAACCTTTTGGTTCATATTTTAACCATCTATTACGTTCACAAAGTTGTACTTGATATATGGTATTGCTAGTCCTAAGTTGAAATATCACAACCACTTGTCTACAAATCCATGCAAGTCAAGGACTTGGTATATTGAAAAGCTAGTAATTGGCTACAGGTTAAAAATGGCTACTTTACTATCATTATTTTGAAGAATTTGTGGTATTGCTGTGGTGCTCTCATTATAGTACTACTCAAATTACAGAAAGGATTGATGAGCACAATAATTACAATAATAATATCAGCCAAGCAGTTGATTCTAAATACCTATCTTCTCACTTCTTGGCTTACATTTTTAAATATCAGATGCTTTTTTTTAATAAGTTACCAGTTATTTTTCTAAAATGAAGTTGGTAAAACTGTCAACAAATAACTGGTCATTTCTATTTAGGTCCAGTTGTGATATGTTAGATGATTTTAACATAAGAAACATCTACATTCCAAATTCGGTTAAAAATGGTTGAACTATTTGTCCTGTAGAGGTCTGCAGAGGAGGAGGAGACCCCCTCCCCCCCATCCACCTATACCACAATCCTCTAAATATTCCTTTTAGTTCACTTAGGCTGAATATAGTAAGTTGTTTCTTACATTGTAAGAAACAGCTTACTATATTCCAGTATTGATTGAAATTAGAATTGTAGAGGTTTATCCTAGAGAGGGACATGCACTAACCCATTATTTCACCCCAGGCTGACTAATGCATATAGTCAGCCTGGGCTGAAATTTCAGAGTACTTCGAGCAATGTCAGAAACAGAAATATTCCGCATTTGGTTGAAATTAGTTGAATAATGTGTAGAGGTGTTGTCTGTTAAGGATGGAATCCCTCCACTCCTACAATCTCATTTGCATTTTTTATATTTTATTTCTTACATTTCCAACCTGGATAGTGATCCGCTGTCCAGTGATTTCGAATCCCGCCACTTTCAGAGTGTTGTGAATGTTTTTAGATGGTCTGAAATGGCTTGAAAAAGGTTCACTTTTGGTCTTTAGATGTCACGATTGGTTGTAGAGAAAGTTTAAACTGTTTCTTCTTATCAGTGAAAAAGGGGATTCATTCTCTTTTTCTCCATTTTGAGGGTGAACTTTATTTTTTGATGGAATCATTTAGAAATATTAGGAGTCTTTAGAATTTATTTTTACTTGATTTCTAGTGTTTTATCCCGAAGATGAATCAAGAAAAGTGAAGTGTTTTTTTTTTAAATCCCATTAAAGATAAATTTTTAATGAGTGTATATCCTGGGTATTTTACTCTTTTGCAATTTATCTTTGTGATATTTCCTTCAAAAATGTAGTCATAACATTGAGATTAAAGTTATGTGTTCTACAAAAGTTAGAAAATATCATTTACCAACTAGCTCACATATCTTCAAACATTTTAAAAATCAGAAAACATATATATATCTGTGACTTTAGTTAGTATTCAGAGATGAACAGTGTGCTGTAGTCATCTTTATTATGTTGCCAGGAGTTATAGGTGAAATACTAAGTAATACATTACATTATGCCAGTGTTACTCAAACTTTCAGTAATTGTGTACCCTTTTTAAAATTTTCATGTCCCTGGTGTACCCTCTCAGGAAAAGTTATTATTATAACTTCTCAGGGAGAAGATGATGTTTCATTCAAACATGAATAATTCTAAAGTAATTTATTTTTAACATTTACGTTATAGTAAATTGCAAACGTGAAATTTTTTTTTCTAATTATTGAATACATTTTTAGTTATAAGAATCCAATATGTATACAGACGAAAATTATAAAAATTTAAATTTTCAGTAATAAAAAAGTTTAATGAGACAAATGAAATTCAGCAGACAGTTCTGAGTATGCAATTCGAACTATTTGAATATAAACTTTTAATACAAACAGTTCGAACTGCTTGGATGGAATGCAGTCATGCTGTCAACCAGGCATGACCTTAACAGAGGTCAGTTGATACATTCTAGGAGACATGTTTTGTTTAAAACTTCCTTTAGATTTTTTAATTATTGACCCCTACTGACCATTCGCATATCCATTGGGGGTATGTGTACTATACTTTGAGAAACTACATTATGAAATGGAAAAAAAATTAATTCTTAAGCAGTATTTATCATCATCATCATCATACAACCAAAATTTTTGATAGTACAATAATGTTTTTCTCTTTTGTTATCTTATTTAAAATTAAAAAAAAAATAATGAAAAAAAATATATATATAATTGAATCATCAGAATATAATGCTGTTCAGATGAGAGAAACAGATAAAGCAGTTTAGTTAGCTACAGACACTACTATGCTACTTCAAGACACCTGTTAAATTTCCTGCCATTAATTATAAGATCTTTTATAGCATTCTGGCCCATTCATTCAATAATAGATGCTGTGGCTGTGTAGATGTCTGAGGAATGTGAAGGATTGCATTATGCTTCCTGAACCATTCCTGATGCATCTTTCCAATTTAATATACAATACATGGCTATCATTAGGCCACCTTATATGCTTGGATGTACAGGTAAGGTAATTTTAAATGTGTTCTCTCTCTTTCCCTCTCTCTCTCTCTTTTCTTGAAGGATGACAGAAACAGTTTGTCATAACAAAACCATTTTGTTATGTATATTATTTCTGGGAAAACTCTGTTAAACTCCCATTTTGTTATGATAAACACATTTTAGGAGCTATTTGTTATGTGTAAATGCAAAGATTACTGTAGATAATGCATAGCAAATAATTTCTTTTCAGGTTCCAAACCTACCAAAATATACATCTCAAGTAGTGGGAAGGTTTATAAAGGTAATAATTAATTTTTTTTAAATGTTTTACTGTGATATTTTATTGATATTTCATACATATGGAAGTTAGGCTTTAAAAAAAAAGTATTTCTGTTACATTTGGGCAAAAAAATTTGTCCAAATATAATATCATAATAGAATACAATATAAAATTATGAATTATTATTTCATATATGATTGAACAGTAAAGCTTGACCTTGATTGCACAAGATTGAAATTAGATTTGGGGTGCTTAAGAGTCAAAGCTGTATACCTGAGAGAAGACCTCCACATAGCCTATAAAGGAATGCAGAGAACCGACCAGGGCTTCTGACCTAATGTCCAATCCTCACCTTATCGTGGTGCGCCCTGTTGGGTATCTACCTGGATACTGAACGAACGAGGATGGGCTGGCAATTTGGGATATAGCTAACCAAATTGTATTCTTATTGGCTTAAACCAATATAGAAAATAATGGTACAACATGACAAAATTTCATGCCGGCTGGGGCATCGCCCGGTTAAACAAGGCCCCCGTTGTTTTCGCCAGGAGGGTGAACAGCGAAAAGTCAGCTACTGGAACAAATCCTAAAACACACCCCAACTCAACACCCCCAGAGTTAAAGATCAGTACTATTAACATAAGAAGCCTGAATGACAAAGAAATGTAGCTAGCTGAAGAATTAGATAAGTACCAGATCGACATGATAGGGGTGACTGAAACAAACAAGACAAAAACTGGTGAGATCTTTCTGAGCAATAAATACAAAATGTTATATTTAGGAAATGACAATCAAGTAAAAGAAGGAGTAGCCATAGTATTCAACGCAAAATATGGGGCTAATCTTCTTGAATGGCAGGCAGTCTCAAGTAGAGTGATGTGGGCAAATATGAGAATGGGGAATTGGACAATGAGACTTATTTGTGCCTATGGTCCCACAGAAGGTTCTACTAAGGAGGAATTTTTTGATGCTTTAGAAAAAGCAACTGACACAATGAAAAAGGAAAAATTGGTCCTTGTTGGGGATCTAAATAGCTGAGTAGGAAATGATTGTCAGACATACAAAAATATTTTGGAAAATTTGGAGAAAAGAGCAAAGCTAATAATAATGGCAAATTCCTGTTGTATTTCTGCTCAAGACATGGACTGGTTATTACTAACACCATGTTCCAACATAAAAATGTGCACAAATTCACATGGAGGGAAGAGGCAAGGAATAAGAAAAGTCTCATTGACAATATTATTGTTGATAGTGATTTTTTTCTCCCTGGTGCAGGACACCAGACTGTACAGAGGATTTGAAATTGGAAGCGATCACTATTTAGTATTGAGCAGGATAAAATTGAATTTCATATTGAAAAGAATAACATGTAAGAAAGTTTTAAGGCGAATAAAAGTTGAGCAGCTCTCAGATGTGAACTGTAGACTAAAATACACGAAGATTATTGAAGAAAAAATGAAAGAGTTTGAGAATAGGAACCAAACCTTTGAGATTCAGTGGCAAGCCTTGAAGAAAATCCTGATTTATTCAGCCAGAGAGGCATATGGTGAGGTTGTCTGCAAGGATAGAAAAATCAGAACTCCATGGTAGACACAGGAAGTTAAAGAGACAGTGAAGGAAAAGAAGAAATCATATCAAAAGTTCCTGCCAAATAAGTCAGCATGTGCTCTTAGAGAATACAGAGACAAATGAAAGAAAGCTAAACACTGTAAAACTAGTTAAAGAAAAAAACAAAACAAAAAAGTCATGGGAGGACTTTGGCAAGAACATAGAAAATAAATATCAAGAAGGTGGTAAGATATTCTGGAGGTTGTTGAAGAAGTTTAGAAATGGAGGAAAGAGTGCTGTAAAAGGAATTACAGATGATAAGGGTGACATGAAAACAGTGGTACAAAACACTCAACAGGCATACAGTCAGGAATACATATCTATCATTCAAGTAGAAAAAGCCATCAAAGGCTTGAAATGTGGAAAGGCAGCAGGAGTAGATGATATTCGATCAGAAATGCTGACGTATGGTGGTATAAATGTCTTACAGTGCCTGCACTGCATAGTTCAGAAAGCTTGGACAGAGGGACGAATTCCCGATGATTGAGTAGAGCTCTAATAGTACCCGTATATAAAAAGGGAAATAAAACTGAATGTGAGAATTACACAGGTATTTCCCTACTGAGTGTTCCTGGCAAGATCTATGCAAGTATACTTGAGAAACAGTTGAGAAGAATTGTTGAATTGGTGAGGAACAAGCTGGATTCAGGCCAAATAGAGGCTGTCAGGATCAGATCTTCACTTTACGACAAATAGTTGAGAAAGCATGGGAATATAACAAAGATCTGTATTTAAGTTTTGTCGATCTGGAAAAGGCATATGACAAGGTGCCAAGAGAGAAGCTGTTCAATACGATACAGTTATATAGTGTCAATGGGGCATTATATCAAGCAGTACTTAGTCTTTATTTGAGTTGTAAGTCAGCAGTTAGAATTGAAGGAAGTACAGGAAGATGGTTTAATGTTAAATCTGGTGTAAGACAAGAATGTATATTATCTCCTCTGTTATTCATTATTTACATGGATCACATTATGAAGGAAAGTGGTATTAAACATGATATCAGAATTGGAGATGTTAATGTCAGCTTCAGCTCTTTGCTTTATGCAGATGATGTTATACTTCTAAATAAATCCACTACAAGTCTGCAAGATTCCCTGACTAAATTGAATGGCTGTTTTAATAGATATGGTATGAAGGTCAGCATTAAAAAGACAAAGACAATGAAAATAGGCAGAAACATTTAAACTATCAACTGCATTGTGAATGGAGAACTTATAGAACAAGTAAAACATTTCAGCTATTTAAGCATGATTTTTATGAAGATGGTAAATTAAATATGAAAATAGACAACAGAATCAACAAAGCTGGTATGGTAGGCAGTCAATTGAATAAATTCATATGGAATAAGAGAGAAATTAGTCGGATCACTAAATTAGCTGTATAGAAGACAGTGTTCAAACCAGTTTTAACTTATGGATCTGAGAGCTGGGTCAGAAGTAAAACACTTGACCAAAGATTAGAGACCGCAGATATGAGAGTCCTGAGAAAGATTAGAGGCATGAACAGGTGGCATCAATGGCAATATCATATTAAAAACAAGGATATTAGGATAGAACTTGACATTGTCAGCATCCAGGAATGCATTAGAGAGCTAATCTCAGGTGGTATGGTCACTTAAACAGAATGGGTGAGGAAAGATTAGCAAAACAAGTCTTCTCTGCCAGGTTGACAGGAAAACGACTCAGAGGAATACCAAGATATAGGTGGATGGATGCAGTACAAAGTGCCTTAGACAATAGAAATATAAGATCTGATAATGTTGGAGTCTTGACAAGTAACAGACTGATTTGGAGGAAAATTGTAGATAGGAAGTTAGTAATGATGTTAATTTTGCATGTAGTATTATCATATTCTGTACATTCCTTGAGGTTACATGTCAGGAATTTGATGAAGATGAAATTAGATTCTTGTTTTCAGATTTTAAAAGAAATTCGGCTGTTTTTAAAGTACTGGATTGATATAGAAATTGCTACAGTAACTGGATGATATAACTGAAAAGGATGCTGTTTAATTATTGTCTAGTTAATTTATTACCAGATAAATCTCAAGTTTTATAGCAGTTGACTAAGCTTTTATTAGCCATTATGCATATATGTATAAGATAAAAACTATTTGAATGTATTTTTAGTTTATTTCCATATATTCTGTATAGTCCTACATTTTCTGTTAATTAGATTTAATTTCAAAAAAAGTATGAAATAATTGTGCATAACTGAATATTCAGTTCCATTATTTTGTTTTTCCCTAGCCTTTAAGCCAAGCATACCATGATTTGGCGACTGCATATGCTACTAATAGTCCTGATGAAGTTCGAACTATAATTAATAAACATACTGAAACATTTAACAGGGTAAAAGAAAATTGTTGTGCTGTATTGTTTATAGATATTTTTAATGTAGTTTTTTCCTCCATGTCAACCTATGTATTTTATTTACAGTCAACTCACACTATAGTACAGTTATAGGAACCACAGGAATAGTTTCTTATAATAGATAGTATGCAATAGTGAATTTCTTTTTTATCATAGCACTGTACCTGTAGGGATTGTGTCAGGACTTTTCAATACTTTGTTATAGTGTTTACTGTAGTGAGAGTCAGCTGTGCATCTGAAAACATATTTTTATGTTTTAGTAAAATTGGAACTTTTAAATGTTTTTGTTTCAAACAAAAATGTATCAAATAATAGAAAATGTTTACTAGATTAGTTACAAGCAAAAAAAAAAAAAAAAAAACAGGATTAGGAATTTATCTAAAAGGTATTAGTGTGAAAATATGATTTTCATACTGTAATTATTATTATTATTATTGTGACACCTCCAGGGAGTCCAAAGACACATTGAGGGAGAGTGTGCCAACAGCATCGAATGATTGAACCACTTCCAACTACTAACCGTGCTCAAACTTGCTTAATTTTTTTGCATGAGCCATTAGTAGCAGAGACTCTACCAATTGACCAACCTTTGCTGGCTAATTAAAATTTCTTACAAGAAATGACACTGTACTGCCACTATTAGTAACAGCAGGGTGTCATCCATCAGTAAGAGACTGCTAATCAATATTGCATTTTAAATTTGTCATATGAATGATATATTCCAATTTCACTTCAGTCTTTGCTAAGTATAAATCATGATTTAACTGACTATTTGACTCTTTATAGTTATTATTACGATTGTCCAAATGTATCTAAAAAAGGAAGAGAGTTATTGTTTTCGATCTTGATGGTAAATTGGATACTTTGTGTTGTTTGTTCAGGCAGCTGAGGAATGTATTTAATGTTTTGCAACCGTGGGGCCAAATGGCAAAAATATCATCAACATATCTGAGCCAGACTTTGGGCTTTAGGCTTGCTGAATCTACATTGCTTGAAGTCTTCCATATAAAAGTTAGCTATAGGCAGCGAAAGTGGTGAGCCCATGGCCGTACCTTCATTTTTCAGGTAGAAATTATTTTGCCACACGAAATACTCGAAGAGAAGTACATGGGCAAAGAGGACTGTGATATTGGGAGGAAATATGTTCTGTATGAGAAGAATAGTATCATCGATCAGGATATTAGTGAAAAGAGCAGTTATATCAAAGCTGACTAATAAATCTTTGTTGTTGAGCATGATGTTTTTGATATTTTTGAAATTTTGTGTATTTTTTATGTAGGAGAGTGAATGACCTACCAACTTCTTGAGAGTAGCTGCTCATTTTTTGGCTAAGTGATAATGGACCTGTCATTGTGGTGTGTTTGATTTGTGTATTTTAGGCAGGCCATAAATTCTGGGAGTGCAGACATAATGCAGTAATAGCTTTTTAATTGTTTCATCTGGCCATATGAACACCAACAATTAATTTTGTTGTTTTCTTTTTGATGCAGTTTGTAGGATTTTAGTTAGTTAGCCAATTGGTACATGTTGCGGTCAGATACCAATTGTTTTTGTTTGTTTGTTTTACCCAAGGTATGCTTGTCCATTCAAGAACAACGGTAGCATTGCCTTGGTTATTTCTTAGAGATTTAAGAGCTGTTTTTCTGCTTTAGTTAAATTGCAACTTAGCTGTTTTTAGTATGTTGATGTTTCCATCAGTATTTTATTAGCTATATTGTAGGAGAGGGATTTTAGACCTCTTTCAGTGTGGTATATGAAGTCTAGTTTGTTTACTGACCTTGGTGCAATAGCATAGTTTAAACCTTTTTGCAGAAGCAAGAGTTCTCCATCGTTAAGGTTGTAGCTGGAAGTGTTGATAACTTGGCCTTGTGGTCTGTTGGTGGTTCTTGCTTTTTACTTTGTTTGTTTGTGATTGGCTGCTTCTCTAGGCATGGCGTCCAGATTGTCTGTTGCTTTCTTGTTGTTTCAGTCTTTGGAACTTCTCTATCCTCTCTAGAATGGGCAAAGAGGGTTAAAAGAAAGAATTTTAATAAGACCAAATCTGAATTACTGTGCCCGTGGGGATAAAGAGTGGCAAAGATTGTAGCAGGTCTGTAGAATGCTCTATATTAAAATAGATTGATAGTCTTAGGCTTCAAAAATTAGCTGATAGGCAAAAAAAAAAAAAGGAGACATGTAGAAGCATTGATGCTGAAGACTTTTTTTTTTCATTACATGGCAAGAAGGGAGAGAACAAGCAGTCACCAGTAGAAGTGGTGTAAAAGTGTGTTTAGCAAGGATGTTAGGACTAGATTTTTTTTGCTTGGAGGATGGTAAATGGGTGGAATGAGTTGTCAGAGGTGCTTATGGGTACTTTATCAATGAATGAGTTTAAGGAGAAGGCATGATAGGTGTTGTGTGAATAATTGTGTGAATGAATGAATAATGGTGTGTGTGAATAATCTTCCACAATGAGTCTTCTGATTCCATGGAGATACCTGTATAATAATAATATATTCTTCCAAGTCCATATTTTTGCCACCATTACGTAACTGCTGCTGAAGTTAGCAAAACATATAACATAAACTAAAGTTGCAATTCATTTTAACAAGAACATTTTACAAAATGAATTATGCAATTTTTATTCTCTTTGTGAAGAACAAACACAGACAAGTGAATTTAATTTAAATAAATTCTGCGATGGAGTATTACATTACAGTAAATGGGGTGGAAAATTGTGTTTTATTAAAACCTTATTTCTTTCCAGTTTTTTTTTTTTTTTTATTAAGATTGCTTAATACATAAGTCACTTAATAATAAAAATGTGATTTATCTTAATGGAACTCATCAGATACTCTACAAGCAATATTCAACAGCATATTGTATTGGTAGGATTATGCTTGGAGTAACTGATGAGGCTAGAGATCTTGCAGTTATGGTTGATAGAAAGCTGCAGTTCAAGGTCACATTACAAAAATTGTAAATACAATTCAGGGGATAATTGAGATGTTGAAACAAACATTGACATGTAAGGATGTGGAAATCATTTTGTCTCTTTAATAAGGCCATGATACAACCGCATCAGGACTACTATGTGGAGATTTGGTCTCCTGTATTCCAAAGGGATAAAGAAGCTATGGAAATGCTGCAATGAAGAGTTACAAAGATAGTATCAGGATTATGAAATGTAGATTACAAGAATAGATTGAGAGTATGTGGACTGCAGACATTGGTAGACTGAAGAAAGAGGGATGATTTGATAGAGATCTATAAACTTTTTATAGGACATTATAGGATATTGGTTGATAAAATTTTCATTATATGGAAGTATGGAAGGTGGGGAGAGGACAAGGGAGCATCCATGAAAGTTAAGTGTGTATGTGTGTGCAGTTAAGAAGGGGGTAAGAGCTACATTTTTCTCTCATGAAGCCATGAGTGAGTGGAAAAGTTTGCTTGTTGAAGTAGTGAGTGCATCTAGTGTGAATGAGTTTAAGAAAAGGTATGGCAGCTGGCATGAGTGTTCTATAGCTTCTCTCTATGAGTCCTTGACTTCTTGGAAGTCTAATAAAAAATAAAATCAGCTAACACCTTTTATTCCCTTATAGGGAGTAGGCAGCGAGGCCTTTATACTCTATCTAGCTTTTGGAGGCTGAGTGGGCAGTTCAATCTCCACCGGTAGCCAGAGATAGCTGGCCCATGTCTATCACTAATTATAGCAGACACCGAGAGATGGTACCTAACCCTAACAAGATATATTCCTGTCTGAAATAATGTGAGTACTACCGTCGATTTTCTTGAGTTTACAGGATAAAAAACCCGAGTTTCCGGAAGGAAAAACCCGCTTGCCCATGCCAGAGATTGACTAACTCAGGAATCGGTCGAAGAAAGGCTTAGAAAAAGTTCCTCCAGTCAGCGACTAGACTCGAACTTAAGTCTGACTTCAAGCGACCAAGCGCCACTTCCACTGAGCTACACAGGCCTCGGAAGTCTAATAATGATAGTAATAAACTTTTTCATTTTCATCATCGTCATCATTTTATGATATGGTCCCTTCTTGTATATCCTTTCAAAGGCACATGATATTAATGTATTATCCAATTTATATTATTTCTAGTTTCCTGTTGATGTATCCAAATAAATTTGTTATTTGTGAGGTCTACAGTATTGTCATGTTTTGTTTCAGTCTTCTAAAGCACTAGAAAGCCAGACTGAAATAGACCACTGGGATCTTTGTCTTCTCTGGGGACTGCCATTCTTGTATCAAACCCCAAACACAAGATTATCCTCACATTTTTGAGAGCTAATTATATCAAGTTACTGTTTAATATCTCCATTTTTAATATGATATGTTTGTTTATTTTTTCATGTTGTTCCTACCAATGAAAAGTTATTTGCAAAGCTATAGTACATTTTGTGCCATGGACAGTCTAAGGATTTTTTTCCCTACACACACACACACACACACACACACACACACACACACACACACACACACACACACACACACACACACACACACAGGTAACCCTCGTATAACACGGATGTTAGGTTCCATAGAAATGCTGTGTTATATAAATCGCGTTATACGAGACATAGATCACATAGAAAAAGTAGGGTTAGGTTCCGAAATCGTTTTTTTTTTTTTTTTTTTTTTTCAGATTATATAAACTACAATCATGTTGTTCCATCATTTAATATTGTGTGTTATTGATATTTAAGTGCCTTAAAAGATAGATATATAAATATAAGATCTGACAATGTTATAGCTTTGACAGGTAACAGATTGAATTGGCAGAAAATTGTAGGTAGGAAGTTAGTAATGATGTAAATTTTTCATGTAGTACTATCATATTCTATGTACACCTCTTGAGGGTAAATGTCAGGAATTTGATGATGATGATAAACAACGACATATCCAACAAAAACAATATTTTTATTTAATTCAGGTAAGTTAAGAAAACATAAACTATGACAAATACGTAGTTAAAATTCTAAAAATTACAAATTGTACACAAATTTCATTGCATATAATGCATAAATGTGTTAGACACAATAAAATAAAGCGCATATTTTAATCGTCATCACAGTCTTCAGAAATAACATTTCATGGATGTTCTTTAAGTGGTTGGAGGTCGTCACCACTTGAAATCTCTTGGACATCATTTGTATAATTCTCATTGCATACTTCAGCTGGTTTAGTCATCAAGAAGTCAGTAATAAGACTTTGCTTTCCACTATGTTGCAATTTTTTATTAAGTTCATAATATGGCGCTAAACAAATATCCAATTGTCTCGTGAATTTTCCCGAGCGCTCCATTGAGGGATCATTATCCATAAAATAACTTCCTAACTTTCTTGCCAAGTCCAATCCTTCTGCTAACTTCTTTAAACTGAATTCTTTAACGGATTCATCACAATCAGAATCTTCGGCAGAACTTGCCCTGCCATTTGGTTCGACGGCATCTATTAATTGTACCAGTTCCTCCTTTTTTAAATCTGTTTCTCCATCAATTAATTCACTAATTTCATTTTCAACCATATCGCAATAGCCCTCTCCATCAGAAATGTGTGTGACGTTTATTATACGACGTAGCTTGGCATCCACCGGAGGTACGAAATTTTGTTCCATTACGGCTTCAGGCCATATTTTTTTCCAGCAAGCATTCAGCGTAGAGCGTTGTAATTCCTTAATGGACAGAGAAATAATTTTTACACAATTCAATATTGAAAACTTTTTCCATGCTTCAGGCAGCGTCATGTTTGGATTAGATTCCATTTTTTCCAAAATTAATTGAAATGTTCGCCGAATATAATATGACTTAAATGTTGATATTATTCCTTGGTCGAGTGGTTGAATAAGTGAAGTAGTATTAGGCAGCAAAAAAGTTATTTTAATATTCGGATGGCTTAAATTTGTTGGGTGGCGTGGTGCGTTATCTAAAATTAGTAGAATTTTGAAGTCCATATTCTTTTTCTTTGTGTAACTTTCTACATTGGGTACAAAACACTTGAAAAGCCAATTTTCAAACATGCTAGCTGTAACCCATGCCTTTTTGTTGGCCCATCAATAAACAGGTAGGATGGACTTGTCGAGCCCTTTCATCGCACGAGGATTTGCAGATCAGTTAATAAACATTGGTTTTGTCATGTAATCACCTGATGCATTACTACATTATTCCAAAGTAGAGTAATTCTATCTTTGGAATCTTAATCCAGGAGCTGATCTTTCATTTTTCGAAATATAGGTGCTTTTTGGCATTTTTTTCCAATATAACCCAGATTCATCTACATTGAACACCTGGTCTGCACTGTAACCACCTTCTTAATGATTTTTAAAAGTTCTGCTGGGTATTTCCAGGCAGCTTCAACATATGCTGATGCTGAATCTCCCTGGATTTTAAGATTATACAAAGAAAACCCCTTTTTAAAGTTTTTGAACCAACCCTTACTGGCAGAAAATCCATGCTGAGAGATTTCTTCTGAAGAATCTTGATTAAGTTCTTTTAAATGTTTATAACTTTGAGAGCTTTTTTGCTTAATAAGGTGTCCATCCAAAGGAATTTTCTTTTGAGTGTAATCTTCTATCCAAATCATTAGAGATTTCTCCATTTTTTCTATTAGAATATCGCGAACGCGAGCAACACGCTTTGCACTTACCGTTGACCCAGCAATAACACTTTCTCAGATTTTATGTTCATTTTGTTTGATTGTTCGAATTGTTGATTCATTTAAATTCAGAGTCCTTGCAACAACTCCTGGTTTTTCTCCAATTTTCAGCTGATCCAATATTATTTTAATTTTTTCGTCGAGAGAAATGAATTTCCTCTTCAATGTTGGTTTTTTCCCTTTCGTTGCAGTGGCCATTACAATAAAAATAAACTTTTACATTAAAAAAAAACAACATTACATATGTATGTAACTCACCAGAAAATAAACTGCTCTGCTTGAGAATAACACACTTATGATTTTAAATACGCTTTCCTGGCAGAAAACGAAGACAATTTTCAACAATAAACACTTTATACAGTAAACCCTAGACGGCGAACCTATGGCACGTCTGTGAATTTTGCTGGCACGTCAACAATTTACAGGTGATATCCTTTTATACGCTTATAAATTATTCAAGTTTTTTTTTTTAATTGTTACAATACGTACAAGCTGAATTTTGTTTTACACAATACAGCAGCTATAAAGACGTTTTGGTGCGGTATTAACAAAAGATCGCGCGACCCAAAGACAAAAGCAACTGACAAATGTTGAGTTGAAATGCTAATTCTCTTCAATCGAATTCCATAACATCTGAAACTGTCATAACAACATTCACTATTAGTTTTAACACATTCACAACAGGGTGTCATTTATCGTTCCAATGGAACTTCTCATTACTGACTGGCTCAACTCACACAAGTGTTTCAATCCTTGGTTGAATTTTATGGCTTCTTGTTTGCGTTTGAGGTGGCAGGCGAACTCGCACATTCATTATATGGCATGTTTAAACCACTGGTTTAAACTTAAACATTGATATATATATATACATATATTTTTTTTTAAAAATAGATTTAATGACTTAAAAACTAAGATTACTTATAAAGATTTAATAAGATTAATACAACTAGTTTCGGCTTATAATAACCTTCATCAGGTATTCTTAAAGGAAGAGAATAGTAATAAACATTGAAGTATCTAAAAACTTGAAAATACAGGTAAAAAATCGCCACACATAATTGGTACACAAAAAAAATGCTGATCTTTTATCTTGTACCCACAGTTAAGTTTGGTAATGTAGGAGTAATGTTTTTTTTTTTTTTTTTTTTTTTGTATCAATTATGTGGCGATTTTTTACCTGTATTTAAGAATACCTGATGAAGGCTATTATAAGCCGAAACTAGTTGTATTAATCTTATTAAATCTTTATAAGTAATCTCGGTTTTTAAGTCATTAAATCTATTTTTAAAAATGTATCACAACAACCGAGTTGAAGCATATAATCACATATATATATATTATGTATTCAAGATACCAAGTGATTTTATATGAACTTGGTTTTTAATCCTGTTTCCCAAGAAAGCAAACAAAGTCAAGTTTGGGCCTGCAAGTACTGCAAGTCTAAGGCAACTAATCCCTAAGGTAGTGCCAGTCGACGCAACTCGTGGTAAAGGTGGATAAAGTTCTGATCACTATTCTTAGTATTTTTCCTCTAATGTAAAGCACATCCCCTTGCGGAGATGTATGATGCTAAACATTAAAGGCAATGGTCACTACCCATACCGGTTTCGACCTTTGTTGAGGTCTCATCGGTTGGAGCCAGACCTGAAATGCTAAGAGTGATAAAGAGTTGCCTCGACTGGCACTACCTTAGGGATCAGTTGCCCTTAGACTTGCAGTACTTGCAGGCACAAACTTGACTTTCTTGTTTGCTTTCTTGGGAAACAGGATTAAAAACCAAGTTCATATAAAATCACTTGGTATCTTGAATACATAATATATACCCAAGTTAAAACTTACTACACACACACACACACACACACACACACACATATATATATATACAGGTAACCCTCGTATAACGCAGTACTTATACAACGCGGTTTCGATATAATGCACTCTATAAATTGTAGTAATCTTTATCTTTTCATATATTTTTCATCGTACGACTTAAAAATCAAATTTTATCTTCGTTAAATTTGTGTCTGCCTGTGTCGCACATGTAGTTATAAGTAGCAAATTTACATTAGGGGAAATACCCTTTAGCATGCATGTACGTCAATTGTTTATTGTATAAAGTGTTTATTGTTGAAAATTGTCTTCATTTCTGCCAGGAAAGTGCATTAAAAGTGTTAATCTCAAGCTGAGCACTTTATTTTCTGGTGAGTTACATACATATGTAATGTTTTTTTACGTAAAAATTTATTTTTTTATTCTGATTGTGATGAATCTGTTAAAAGAATTCAGGTTAAAGAAATTAGTAGAAGGATTGAACTTGGCAAGAAAGTTAGGAAGGTATTTTACAGATAATAAACCTTCAATGGAGCGCACTGGAAAATTTACAAGACAATTGGATATTTGTTTAGCTCCATATTATGAACTTAATAAAAAATTGCAGCTTAGTGGTAAGCAAGGTCTTATTACTGACTTCTTGATAACTAAGCTAGCCGAAGTATGCAATGAGAATTATACAAAAGACGTCCAAGAGATTTCAAGTGATGACACCGTCTGGCCACTCATAAATAAAGAACATCTACGAAATGTTGTTTTTGAAGACAGTGATTACGATTAAATTATGCACTTTATTTTATTTTGCTTAAAACATTTATGCATTATGTGCAACGAAGTTTATGTACAATTTGTAATTTTATAATTTTATACTATGTATTTGTTTCATAGTTTATATGTTTTCTTAACTTACATGAATTACCTGAATGAAATAAACATATATTTTAGTTGTATATTTCGTTGTTTATATAATTAAAAAAAAAGATTTCGGAACGTAACCTTACTTTTTCTATGTGATCTGAGTCTTGCATAACACGATTTATATAACACATTTCTATGGAACCTAACATCCATGTTATACAAGGGTTACCTGTACTCCTGACTACATCCTCTTGAATATTTGCCATCACTGTCCAGTTGCTGCTTATTTTATTTAGCACTCTCTCCAACTGTTTACTCCAGATATGAAAAGGAAGAATATCTTCAGGTTATGTGACCCCTTTGCCATCCCTGATTCCTTTTACAGTTCATTTTCATCCATTTCTAAGTTTTTTAAATAGCTTCCAGAACTTTTTTTTTCCACCTTCATCCTATTTTCTTCTGTATTCTTGCCAGTCTTCCCTGACTTTTATTTAGTCACTTTTACACATTGTTTCATGTTACATTTTTCTATATATTCCTTCAAGCCATCTGCTGCTTTATTTGTAAGATACTTTCAATATGATTTCTTCTTTTCAGTACTGTCTAGTCTCCAAACTTTCATTGTTTTCTTTAATAATATTGTATATTTGAGTATCCAATTGACCTCTAAAAGCTGCTCAACTTTGATTCTTATTTTAAAGTTGTCATACGCATTTTTCTTTGTTATGATATTCATTTTTATTCTTCTTACAACTGCATAGTAACCACTTTGTATTTCAGATTCCCTATATATTTTTTTCCTGAACCAGCACAAACATCTAGCTACAATAACATAGTTAATAAGTCTTTTTCTATATCTTGTGTCTTCTCCCTGTGTGAATTTGTACTCATTTTATTTTGGAACATGTTGTTAATGATGACTAGGTTCATGTCCTGAACAGAAATCCAGCAGGTACTTACCATTATTATTATTATCATCTTTTCCCTTTTCTTTAAATTTTGCTAAAACTTTTCTGTAAGTCTGGGATTTATTTCCTACTCTGCTATTCAAATCTCTAACAAGGACCACCAGCTTTTTCTTTCTTTTTTTGGTTGTCTACCTTCTTTAATGCTTCAAAAAATTCTTCCACTTCTTCCTTAGCAGAACATTCTGTAAGACCATAATAGCGCAAATAAGAAGTTTCATTGTCCAGTTCCTCATTTTGAAATATACCCTTATCATTGTACAAGAAATTGTTTGCCTGTCAAAAGTTTATGTTCATGTTTAGTGTTAAATAGTTACCCATTCCTTTCCCTTGTCAGTGTTACCCAATTATATAATCTTAGAATTATTATTATGCTTTTGTGATAGAATTGTTTCAGCTTATTTTATAATTTTCTTTTCTCTTGCTAGGATAATAATATGGGTCTAGTCAAGCAGTGTTTAGCACATCTCTACAAAAAGAATATACAAAGGCTAACAAAGGTATGAATAATTTATTGTATTTTGAATGCCTTCATTATGTTTTTTTTCATAATCAACTTAATTTCTGTTAATCCTTTTCATAACTTATTTGAATTTGATTTTGATGTAATACTATCATGGCATGTGGCATACCATGATAGTATTACATAATAAAGCTTATGTTATCACTAGTCTCCTATCAACAATTTTCTTTCAGATTAATCTGCGATTTGTAAAGACTAATATCTTCATTTTGTTCTTTTCAGGGCATGTTTATCCTTTTTTTTTTATTTTTTTTTTTTAAATTCAAACCTATCATAAGAAATATATTCTACACAGTGACTCATTTTTTTTTATATAATATATACAAATGTAAGGTTAATGTCATTTTTTTATATAGCTCCCATCCAGAAAAGGTTTATCGTAAACCTTTAGTACATTCATACTATGGGTGAGCTAAGAAATTTTTTGTCATATTTTTATTAATTTTATATATAGTTTTTTTGCATGTTTGTTTATTTATTACATAGTCTGGAAACTCTGCTCTAGATCCAAATGTAAACTTTTTCAAACCATGAGGCCTCCACTAAGTGTGTATGTTTGGGAGGAGGGGGGGGGGTCTCTCACATTGGGCAGTGAAATTCATCTCGCACCTAAAGACAATCACAAAAGTTCATATGTTGTTTAAGAGATATTTGTACCATGAGAAATTTCTTCAATTAACATGAAAAAACACAATGGATAAATACTACTATTTATTTAAGGCTATATATTCCAGCCCGAATATTACAGGCCATCATCAGTGTCAACAGTGGTTAATTGCAAAGTAGAATGCGAACAATGGATTGATTAGAAAAACTCTTACAATAAACCTTACGCAGTTCTTACTTTTTCAAATCAGTCCAATGTTCACGTTTTGCTTTGTAATTAACTATTGTTGTCACTGATGATGGCTTGTAATATTCAGGCTAGAATATATAACCTTAAATAAATAGTACAGGGATGGCCACGACGTGGCTTGAGCCGCATGCAGCTCTCGTCTCGCGGCTCTTCTTGATCTACCAGGAAAAAATAAACAAAAAGAGAAGAGGAAACAACAAAAAAGAGGAACAAAAAAAACAGAGTTAATTAAAATTACTGCAATATAATTCGAAACACATTAAATGATGTTTACTTTGAACAATTAGAATAATTTTAAAGTCGAAACATAATAATTTTAGTTACTTATTTACTAGTAGAGGCCTTCCTTGTATCCATTTTCTTAGTAAGCTCCTTAAAATTAGTGTGTAATTAGTCAAAGCAGTTCTTACAAGCTCGTTACAACCTCACCATGTGCACACTCACTCCCGTACCATCGCATTAGTCAAAGGTTCCGGCTCTTTTAAGTCTTACTGGAATTATTTTGGCTCCAAAAGGACACATAGCTGGCCACCCCTGAAATAGTATTACTTATCTGTTGTGTTTTTTCATATTAATTGAAGAAAAGGCCATTCAAACCTATAGCATGTTGGTTTGAGAGCAGATAAGCTAACAACTCAGCCATCAGCCTTACAAATGAATTTATTAATCATCAGATTTATTTGTGGGTTTGAATCCCTGCTATGAGCACTTGGACTTTTAATTAACTAGCACCAGAAAGAAACACTAAAAAAATAATTGGTAGTCATTCTAGTTGGAAACATTTAGAAAATGTTACATGCATATCAGACATGCTGTTAAGCCTGTTGCTTTTGCTTTTTTGACTCAGCATTGAAAATGCTTATATTCACACAACGTTACATGGCAGTAGTATTTCTGTGTAGCATTGGAAATTCTTTTTGAATCTTTATTCAAAATGATACAAACTTAATGTCTTGTAATTATTTTTCAGTACATAAAGAACTTAACTGCAGAAGTTCATTATTTTATTTAGATACCAGATTTATCTCAGTTATTTAGCCAGTCTCATTGGCTATATGGTTAGCATACTTGCTCTCCAGCTAACAGATTGTGGATTCAAATTTCACTGTAAGCATGGAAGTTTTGAGAATGTCTTTAGGTGGATGATGCATTTCATCACATGGTGTGAGACCTGCTGCCCTGCTTATTGGAGGGAGGTCTGTAATGACCTGAAAAAGTTTTTTTTTCCCTCCCTCTATAACAAGGTTTTTGGAGTATACAAAAAAAAAATTTTAATTACAAAATAAAATAAAAAATACTGAAAAAATTTCTTAGCATGCATATGGTACTAATACACTGTAGGTTTACTATCTTTCATGCATGAATTCAAGTCATATAGAAAAAAGTAATTTCTGAGGAGACAAGGGAATCTTTTATCCAAAAGTTTTTCTTCAGTATTCGAAATTTCTCTTTTGGAAAGCAGTGATTAAAACTTTGACAAAGAAGGGAGATGTAAGTTGCAATCAACTAATGGGTAATGACCTACACTTTGAAAAACACTATTTTAAAGCACCACTGACTCTTTTTTTCGTATTTTTCCACGTATATGACGATTCTTTTTTCTAAAATTTTTAGACCAAAAATTGGTGAGTTCATCTTATACACGGGAAGGGGGGGGGGGAAGAATTGAGAGACTCGCTGTTGCTGTGGCAAAACTACCAGTACTTTGTCTCTGCGAATAGGCTTCCTCCAGTCACTAGCCTTTGTTAACTCTATTGATTGACATCATTAATGGCTGATTCTGAATAAACCAATCAGAACTCTGGACGCATTCATACGTCTGCAACTTGTTGATGGGATAAGTTAATTCATTAACAATATTTTGAGCATTAGCCCATAAAAATGTCCAAAAATAAAAAATGATTGTCATATTCTTCAAAATTCAAGTTAATAATCATTCAAAATAATTACTCCAGCCATTCAGGACAGGTGTTTTTTCAGATTTTAAATCACCTAAATTTAGCACCTTTGATTTCTTTTGCTGACTCTTTCTTTCATTTGTTAGGTTTTTTTTTTCCTCCCTTTTTTTTTTTTTTTTTTTTTAACAGCTTCCAGAACATTTTTGCTGCCTTCATGATAATTACACATCTTCACTTTTTACACATATTTTATATCTTTTATAATGTTTGTAAAATTGTGAAAAAAAAAGTTAAACACATTTTTTTTTTTTTTTTGGAAAAAATCACCTTTATTTCTCAACATAGTCTCCATAGAGGTCTACACATTTGGTCCAACGAGTTTCCAATTTTTTCATCCTATCTAAAAAGTAGGATTTGTCAAATTGTACAAAATAGTCATTGACAGCCTTGATGACATCCTCGTTCAAAGAAAATTTTTTCCCACTGAGCCAAATTTTTAAGTTTGGGAACAAGAAGTAGTCACACTGGGCCAAGTCCAGAGAATACGGTGGATGTGGAAATAATTCAAACCTCAATTCTTGCAATTTTCCGATGTGTGGGACAGTACATTGTCTTGATGAAAGAGCAATTTTTTGTTTGCCAATCTTGGCTGTTTTTTCTTTAGTTCTTCTTTTAAATGGTCCAACAATGACGGATAATAGACTCCTGTTATTGTCTTACCCTTTTCCAAATAGTCTATCATGATAATTCCTTGTGAATCCCAAAAAACAGTGGCCATCACTTTCCCAGCTGATGAAATGGTCTTCGCTTTTTTTGGTGCTCTTTCACTGGGCATTGTCCACTGTTTTCACTGCTTGGACTCAGGTGTGTAGTGGTGGATCCAAGTTTTGTCTGCAGTCACAAATCGACGCAAAAAATCCTGTGAATTGTGATTAAACACTGTGTTGAAATGTCTTTTTGAATGTGTTTTTTGTGGCACCCATCATGCACATAGCTTTTTCATATGCAATTTTTCGTGCAGGATATTATACACTCGTTCAATTGAGATGCCTACAATCTCAGCAATCTCATGCGCTTTACTCGGCAGTCTTCCATAATGATACCATGGATTTTGTCGATCATTTCCTTTGTATAATGACCTCAGTCAGGCATTTGGAGTGCACTTCATCTTCGATGGACTTACAAACATGTTTAAACTCATTTATCCAAAAATAACTAGTCTTTGATGCTGGTGCAGAGTCCCCATGAACTGCATCTAACTTGGCTTTGATCTGCGTGGCCGTCCACTTCTTCAAATAAAAGTGTTTTATCACTGCATGAACTAATTTTTCACTATTTTTATGAAAAATGCCAACACCATCAAACAATTTTAAATGTTTGCCAAACGATAACTACTCATCACATGTGGCTAAAATTTTGCCAGGGGTCACGAAAAAAATGATACGTGCCAACACTGGAATGAATGAACGAATTGTGTCTCAGTCTATTGGAAATTTACCAAACTTTTCAAACAACCCTCGTACATGTATCTTATACCTTCATAACTACCTTCCTTGAGGAATAACAGATTAATGTATAATAATTTAAGTAATGGTTATTTCAGTGAGGGATAGTTTTTGTTTTAATATTCAGATATGTCATATGTTTTTCAAAATACTGTGCTGTTGAGATTACTGACAGATACATCTCAATAATTGTCTCATAATTCGAAACATTGACAATTCCAGTAACTTAATATTTAAAAAACAACAACAAAAAAAAAGGAATTTTGAATATTGAATTAAAGGCTAACTTCAAACAAGCACATCAGATTGTTCTATATTTTACAATGA
This sequence comes from Typopeltis vanoorti, assembly GCF_054136105.1. Taxonomy (NCBI): domain Eukaryota; kingdom Metazoa; phylum Arthropoda; class Arachnida; order Uropygi; family Thelyphonidae; genus Typopeltis; species Typopeltis vanoorti. The sequence continues at coordinate 20,528,070 of NC_143565.1, read as the reverse complement.
ATGAATGAATATAATGCTTCTACAATGTAACATATGTTAAAATAAAGTCATACTCAGTGGAATTCTTTAAAAGTAGTACAGGTTAAAATAATCTTTAAAACAAGTTTCATAGCAACAAACCTTTGATGACCTGTTTGAGATAGCAATCATAATTAGCTTAAACCCCAAATTGCTCAGTGAATGTTAAGTTTTAATGTAATGCAAGCAAGTTTTTTTTTGTGTGTGTGTGTGTGTGTGTGTGAGAGAGAGAGAGAATTATACTCACAAAAAAAAGTGAAAAACTTATAGCACTGTGCTTTAGTCAAGTATTAGATAATCTGAGAATCCTACTAGATCTAGAGGCTAAACAAAGAACATTTTCAAGCCACTTCTGTCTTCTAGTTTGGAAAAGTGGAGATGTTATCTACTCAGCCAACCTAGCAACAACTAATAAAGGTTTCAATTTTTATTTGATTCATATTTTGGTATTCAAGCTTATTTTCTCTAATAATGTAAACTCAATATTGTATTACATGTAATACTATCACAGCTTTCTGTACTCCTCTTGAGGGTAAATTCCAGGAATTTGATGATGATACTTTTTGTGTCTTGTTTAACCTTCTCTCTGTGTACAAATATTTTAATGTTAACCATGTACAGGGGTGTAATTACACCCCATGCATTTTTAATGCAAAATGTAAAGAAAAAACTTTGGCATAAGAATTCCAATCATAGTATAGATTTCATCAGCATCAGTATCATACCGAATATGAGGTTGTTTGTATTGCTGTGGATTTCTGGATGTATCATAATGATCTCTGGCTTTTCTGTTAGTTTCACACACAATCACATTTATAATTGTTTCGGGAATTATTTGTTTGAAACAGTCCTTTGCGGAGCATAGATTTTGAGTTAGTATTGCTGCAGCAATTCCTTCTCTTTCTCGAAATACCTGAAAGGCAGGAACCTTATGTACATTAGGAGGAACATTGGTCCATCTTCTGTTCATTTTTGAGTTTGTATTCAGATACACAACAACATTTTCCAGGATATTCTCAGCAGAAGAACCAGCAGCCGAAGCGTCCACAGCAGCTATAGATTCTGCATTTAATGTAATGCGAGAACTAAGAGGAGAAGAAGTTCTTCGTCTTATTGTGGTATATATTCTTCAGCAACATTGTCAAAAGCTGAGAAATTGCCATCAAAAATATCGTTTTCTAATTCCACATCTGAATCATCATCGCTTGGCATATCTGATGAAGCAACTGACAACACTTCCTCTAAAAGATCTCTCAACTTGGAACTGGTATGGTGTCTTTTTCTTCCTATCATAATTATCTAAAATATCCACAGAAAAAAAAAAATTCTATAAAAACTACAACAAAAAAATAAACATATCACAAAACAAACTTAGTAGCAATGAGTAGTAGTAAAATAAGCAGTAATGAAGAAAAACAGCAATAAACAGCAGATAATAATTCATAATTCGCAAGACAATATCAAATATGAAAACCATAAACGCTTACCACTAATTCAATAAAAAACATATCTTTCTTCTTTGAAATACAAGCAAAGACTGAACTGAAACTGCATCAAATCATTTTAGAGATAATGAAATTACGCTACAGTGTACACTAGTAAGCTGAACAAAAAATAACTAAAAATGAAGAAAAATATACATGCTCATACAAGAATCATACATAGTTCCAAAGCGAATATGGTAGCAAAGCAAAAAATATATATTTCAGGCAACAGGAAAGTAAATGCAAAACAAACTATGGAAAAATACTAACACAGCTGCTTACAAAACCTGGTTTTTGTATGGAGAATATCGGGGTGCATATACACCCCTGTACACAGTTAAGCCCTCAGGCACCTTTAAAGCCTTACTACTACATTCAAACGCACCAATTTCAATGAAATTTCTTTCAAATTGTGCGTGAAACATATCACAGATAGCATTCCTAAGAAAACTTTGGAAAATTTCCATTCAGCAACTTTTTATTTACGTTTTTATTAGCCTAGGGTGTGTTTGCTTCTCTGTACACATAAAGAAGGTTAAAATGAATACATTACGTCATTTAGGATTTGTTTCTTTATATAGAAAACAAGCTTAGGATTTCTTTTGTATAGAAAACAAGCACATTAGCTGTTGATTTTTATTTAGATACATGTATTATGTCAATGAAGAAAAGAGCTTAAACAGCTTCTGCTTGGAGAAAATCAGATCCCAGAATAACTTGGACTGATGTATCAGCAGTACCAGGAGATACTAGGAATTGATGATTAACTCTAAGGGAAAAACAAGGAAATGAAATATAGATATTAATAAGTCTTCTAACACATGGCTGTGATTCAAAAATTCCTTTGAATTTAGCTGAATGACTTATATTATATTATGTATATCTAATAAACCTTTATTTACCTGGATTATGTTAGCAACAAACTTCTTTTGAAGCATTGTCTCTAGAGACTTCGATCTTTAAGGAATCATTTTCTTTCATTCTCTTTCTACAATCTGGTGAGAAATGACCATACTTGCCAAGTAGAAACTTTTAGTGATGGATTTCTCCTTCTCACAAACTTGAGAATTCTGAGATCCCTTCCTTTCTTCTCCTTTTTGAGTAAGTTTATGTTTCCCTTTGGTAGTCACATGATAAAGGATAGTTGCATCATTTGCTTATTTTTGTTCTTGAATATCACAAAATTGGGTATGTTAATCTAAGCTCTTTACTTTATGCAAGTATTTCTTACTCCTAAATAAATCCAGTACAAGTATGCAGGATTGCCTAACTAAATTGAATAATTCAATAATTCTGTTGTCTATTTCCATATTAAATTTGTTATGAAAATCAGCAATAAAAAAGATCAAACTATGAAAATAGAGAAGCATAGAAAACTTAACTATATTCTGAATGGAGTACCTATTGAACAAGTTAAATATTTAAGCTATTTAGGCACAATTTTTAGAGGATTGTAAATTAAATATGGAAACAGACAGACTCCATCTTTCTTGGTCTCTTGTCTTTTCCTTCAGCATATGTAAGATTTAGTTGGCAAGTTCTTTATGTTGCCCATTCAACTCTTTCGCTATCTTCTTCACCGTTGCAACATAATCAAGATAATTCATCATCATCATCATCATCAAATTCCTGCCATGTACCCTCAAGGGGTGTACAGGATATGACAGTACTACATGAAAAAATTACATCATTACTAACTTCCTATCTACAATTTTCCTCCAAATCAGTCTGTTACTTGTCAAGACTCCAACATCATCAGATCTTATATTTCTATCATCTAAGGCACTTTGTACCGTATCAATCCACCTATATCTTGGTCTTCCTCTGGGTCGTTTTCCTGCCAACCTGGCAGAGAACACTTGTTTTGCTAATCTTTCCTCTCCCATTCTATTTAAGTGACCATACCATCTGAGATTAGCTCTGCTAACACATTCCTGGATGCTGACAATGTCAAGTTCTTTCCTAATATCCTCATTTTTAATATGATATTGCCATTCATGCCATCTGTTCACGCCTCTAATCTTTCTCAGGACTCTCATATCTGCGGTCTCTAGTCTTTGGTCAAGTGTTTTACTTCTGACCCAGCTCTCAGATCCATAAGTTAAAATTGGTTTGAACACAGTCTTGTATACAGCTAATTTAGTGTTCCAACTAATTTCTTTCTTATTCCATATGAATTTATTCAATTGACTTCCCACGATACCAGCTTTGCTGATTCTGTTGTCTATTTCTATATTTAGTTTACCATCTTCAGTAAAAATTGTGCCTAAGTAGCTGAAATGTTTTACTTGTTCCACAGGTTCTCCATTCACAACACAGTTGACATTTTCAATGATTCTGCCTATTTTCATTGTCTTTGTCTTTTTATTGCTGACCTTCATACCATATCTATTACAACAGCTATTCAATTTAGTCAGAGAATCTTGCAGACTTGTAGCGGATTTATTTAGAAGTATAACATCATCCGCATAAAGCAAAGAGCTGATATTAACATCTCCAATTTTGATATCAGGTTTAATACCACATTCCTTCATAATGTGATCCATATAGATAATGAATAACAGAGGGGATAATGTACATCCTTGTCTCACACCAGATTTAACATTAAACCATCTTCCTGTACTTCCTTCAATTCTAACTGCTGACTCACAACTCAAATAAAGACTAAGTATTGCTTGATATAATGCCCCATTGACACCATATAACTGCAGCGTATTGAATAGCTTCTCTCTTGGCACCTTGTCATATGCCTTTTCCAAATCGACAAAACTTAAATACAGATCTTTGTTGTATTCCCATGCTTTCTCGACTATTTGTCGTAAAGTGAAGATCTGATCCTGACAGCCTCTATTTGGCCTGAATCCAGCTTGTTCTTCACCAAGCTTTTCTTCCACAATTCTTCTCAACCGTTTCTCAAGTATACTTGCATAGATCTTGCCAGGAACACTCAGTAGGGAAATACCTCTGTAATTCTCACATTCAGTTTTATTTCCCTTTTTATATATGGGTACTATCAGAGCTCTACTCCAATCATCGGGAATTCGTCCCTCTGTCCAGGCTTTCTGAACTATGCAGTGCAGCCACTGTAAGACTCTTATACCACCATACTTCAGCATTTCTGGTCGAATATCATCTACTCCTGCTGCCTTTCCACATTTCAAGCCTTTGATGGCTTTTTCTACTTCAAGTATGGATATGTATTCCTGACTGCATGCCTGGTCAGTGTTTTTTATCACCGTGCTGTCATCACTGCTTGTTTCATTTAGCAGTTTTTCAAAGTAATTACTCCATACTTCAAGGATATCTTTTTCTCCTGTTTTCATTTCACCTTTATCATCTCTAATTCCTTTTACAGCACTCTTTCCTCCATTCCTAAGCTTCTTCAACAACCTCCAGAATATTTTGCCACCTTCTTGATATTTATTTTCTATATTCTTGCCAAAGTCCTCCCATGACTTTTGTTTAGCTAGTTTTACACACTGTTTAGCTTTCTTACATTTGTCTCTGTATTCTGTAAGAGTAAAAGCTGACTTATTTGCCAGGAACTTTTGATATGCTTTCTTCTTTTCCTTCACTGCCTCTTTAACTTCCTATGTCCACCAGGGAGTTCTGATTTTTTTATCTTTGCACACAACCTCACCACATGCCTCTCTGGCAGAATCAATCAATGTTTCCTTCAGAGTTTGCCACTGAATCTCCAAGGTTTGATTCCTGTTCTCAAACTCTTTCATTTTCTTTTCAATAATATTTCTGTATTTTAGTCTACAGTTTACATCTGAGAGCTGCTCAACTTTTATTCGCTTTAAAACTTTCTTACATGTTATTCTTTTCAATATGAAATTCAATTTTATCCTGCTCAAGACTAAATAGTGATCACTTCCAATTTCAAATCCTCTGTACACTCTGATGTCCTGCACCAGGGAGAAAACATCACTATCAACAATAACATAGTCAATGAGACTTTTCTTATTCCTAGCCTCTTCTCTCCATGTGAATTTGTGCACATTTTTATGTTGGAACATGGTGTTAGTAATAACCAGTCCATGTCCTGAGCAGAAATCCAACAGATATTTGCCATTATTATTAGCTTTGCTCTTTTCTCCAAATTTTCCCAAAATATTTTTGTATGTCTCACAATCATTTCCTACTCTACTATTTAGATCCCCAACAAGGACCAACTTTTCCTTTTACATTGTGTCAGTTGCTTTTTCTAAAGCCTCAAAAAATTCCTCCACTTCTACCTTAGTAGAACCTTCTGTGGGACCATAGGCACAAATAAGTCTCATTGTCCAGTTCCCCATTCTCATATTTGCCCACATTACTCTACTTGAGACTGACTGCCATTCAAGAAGATTAGCCTCGTATTTTGTGTTGAATACTATGGCTACTCCTTCTTTTCCTTGATTGTTATTGCCTGAATATAACATTTTGTATTTATTGCTCAGAAAGATCTCACCAGTTTTGGTCTTTTTTGTTTCAGTCACCCCTATTATGTCGATCTGGTACTTATCTAATTCCTCAGCTAGCTCCATTTCTTTGCCATTCAGGCTTCTTACGTTGATAGTACCGATCTTTAACTCTGGTGATGTTGAGTTGGGGTTTGTTTTCAGATTTGTTCCAGTAGCTGACTTTTCGCTGTTCGCCCTGGTTCCCTGGCGAAAACAACGGGGGCCTTGTTTAACCGGGTGACACCCCAGCCGGCATGAAATTTTGTCATGTTGTACCATCATTTTTTATTTTGGTTTAACCAATAAGAATACAATTTGGTCGGCTAAATCCCAAATTGCCAGCCCATCCTCGTTCGTTCAGTATCAAAGTAGATACCCAACAGGGTGCACCACGAGAAGGTGAGGATTGGACATTAGGTCAGAAGCCCTGGTCGGTTCTCCGCATTCCTTTAAAGGCTATGTGGAGGTCTCCTCTCAGTTATACAGCTTTGACCCTTAAGCACCCCCATAAGCATCAAGATAATTGTCTTTTCCAATTATTTATCTGCCTGCATAATATGTCCAAAGTACATTAATTTCTGTTTAATGATCATTCCCACCAATGAGCATTCTGTCTTTATATTCTCCAAAATCTTCTTATTAGTCATTCTTGCAATCCATGTGATTCCTAATAGTCTCCTCCATGTCCATAATTCAAATGAATCAGTTCACTTTCTGCCTTTCTTTTTAATGATCCAGCTTTCACATTCATATATCAATAATGGAAATATCATTGTTTTAACTCTGTTAAAAGTAAGTTCTGTGGTTAGTGTAGAAAGTCATTTGAATAAATTTATATGGAATAAAAGAGAAATTAGTAAAACACTAAACTAGCTGTATACAGTACACTATTCAAACCAGTTTTAACTTATGGAACTGAGAACTAGGTTAGAAATAAAACACTTCATCAAAGACTTTAGACCACAGATGTGAGAGTTCTGAGAAAGATTACAGGAGCAAACAGATTGCATCAACAACAGAATCATATTAAAAATGAGAATATTAGAAAGGAACCTGAAATTTTAGCATTCACAAGCATGTGAGCAGAGTTATTTCTGAGGGGAGGGTGTGATGATTTAAACAGAAGTGGAGAAGATAGGTTAGCAAAGCAGGTATTTGTTGCCAGGATGGAAGGGGAAAGACAAGATAGAGGTGGATTGATAATTAGAAGTGCCTTGGAAGACCAAAATGTAAGTTACAATGCTGGAGTCTTGACAGATAACAGATTAATTTTCAGGAAAATTGCTGATAGGAAGTTAGTATTGATATTCATCTATTGTCATGATATTCTCATGGAAAGGCTTAGACGTTGGCTATACATTCTTATTAAATAGCTTAAGGAAATTACAACGTACAATAGAATATACATTGAAATAAATTTTAATACACTTCCAATATTTCGGCAATGTCACGTTGCCATTATCTAAGTTCCTGAATATATTTAAATTTCTTTATTAAAAATTATATATATTTAAATTTCCTAAATATATTTAAGTTCCTATGATAATGGCACCTGACGTTGCCGAAATATTGGAAGTGTATTAAAATTTATTTTAATGTGTATTCTATTGTATGTTGTAATTTCCTTAAGCTATTTAGTAAGTATTATCATGATATTGTATTTTCCCCCCTTACACACATCAGGAATTTGATGATGATGATGACGATAAAGTATGACTTCACAACCAGTTGTGAAGGTCATGATAAAGTATGAAGTCATACTTTACCATGACTTCATTTTGCTTTGCATTACAATCATATGTTGCAAGCTGAAGGCAAGTCATGCTTTTTTTTTGTTTTGTTTTTTTCCATCTCCTTTTTTGTGCTTTGGTAAGAATTCAGGCTCGTGAAATAATTCATAAACTAAGACTGAATTCTTATATACTGTTATTGTGAACTCACTCACTATAACAAACTACCATAAAGCACCTTAAAACATTAATGCTGTGATGGAGGAAATATATTTAGGTTATTTGCCAAATCTCACAGAAGTTTTGCACTAACTGCCTGTATCTTTAGCTTATCACAATGTTACATTTCTTCCAGCAAAATAGGATCAATAGTTTTTTCTTTGCTTTCAGACATTTTTAACTTTATCATTGAGTGATATGGCAAACAGAGTTCAGCTTTCTGGACCCAAAGAGGCAGAAAAGTATATTCTTCACATGGTAAGACTTTAAATATTCCTATATGATATTAATGCTTGATTTTTCTGGCAGGTGTCATTATTATTTATTTTATATATTGCAAGCTTAATGTTGTCTTAAAAATTAAATCGTGATCCTTTTTCTTAATTACTGACATTCTTCTATTTTCACAGTACAAAGTTCACCTTTTTTTTTTTCCTACAAGAAAATCAACTGAAATATAGAATTTCACTAAACTATTTAAGAACAGATTCACACAAATTAATACATTATTTTTTCAAAAACTGTTATCTTTGATACATACAGGAGAATCATATATGAAAGTATATTTTATTTCATATGCAAATGAGATTTATGAATATCTCTTAATACTTATATAATATAATAGCCCTACACACAAGAGGTATCAAGACTTGTTGACACAACATTGCCATAAGTGAGCAAGTGGTTAGAATGAAGATATGAATTTGTTGATGTTCTTCTTGAAGAGCCCTGGATTGTAATAGAAAACAGTAATGGGAAAGCTGTTCCAAAGAACAGTGGTATATGGAATATTAGGTGGATGAGTTTGGAGCTAAACTGTATATGGGAGTTGACCAGTAGCTCCTTGTGCTCATACGTAATTATAGGAAAGTGGAGGAATGGTGGTGATCAGGTCAGTGGAGCAGCATGCATGGAACTTATAGAAAAGACACAATGCCTCAATAGAGCATCTGTGAGATAAAGCAATTGGAAGGAGTCATTGAGAGCACAGCCATCTAATAAATGAATATTTCTCTTCTGAATACAATCAAGCATCTTGAGTGAGGTTTTTAGGTGCACTACCCCAAATGTGAGAACTGTATTTCAAAGGTCATGTTGATTTGAGATTTATGAAGTGTCAGAAATTGAACAGAAGAATACCAAGATATTTGGAGGCTGCAGAGACTATGAACAAGATGTATTTTGTGCCAGAAGAGGCTAGATGTGAAGATCAACCCCAGAAGAGTAAACTGATCGTGGTTGATGAGCAGAATATTATCAAAATTAAAGGAGAAAAGCATGGTCTTTCTTCCAGGAAATGGGACAGAAATGTATAATTTTGTTTGTTGGCATTAAAATTTATTGTTTATCCTCACCCCACTTGGGAATAGCAAGGAGATCCACATTTAAATGGGTGTTATTCAGATCTTCTTTAACATAATTTGGACATTATGTAGAACAGTACATAGTTTGTATTTAAGTTGTAAATAAGCAGTTTGAATTGCAGGAGGTAGAGAAAGATGATTTGATGTAAAATCAGGTTGTAAGCCAAGGGCGGACACTATTACCACTGTTATTTTTCATCTATATGGATTATGTTGAAAAGGAAAATGGCATTAAACCTGAAAAACTTAGAGATGTTAATCTGAACTACTTTATATGATGTTTTAAGGATACTTGTGATATAAAGACTGAATAATATAAGCACGTAAACACAAGAAAGATATTTAATTAACCAAATATTTCGGTCTGGAAATAGCAGACCATCTTCAGTGGCACTACAAGAACAGTTTTTTAAAAAAAAAATGCAAGGTGGAATACTAACAATAGATCATGTGGATTTGAGATTTATGAAGTGTCAAAAATTGAACAGAAGAATACCAAGATATTAATATCTTTATTTCAATCATGTCTCTGCTTAAAAATATTCCCTTTAATACTTAGTGATATAACATCACGCGGCTTGTTCTATTTTTAAATTATCTATTGTTAGTATTCCATCTTGTATTTTTTTTTTAAATTTAAAAAAAAAAATTTTTTTTTAAAACTGTTCTTGTAGTTCCACTGAAGATGGTCTGCTATTTCCGGACCGAAATATTTGATTAATTAAATATCTTTCTTGTGTTTATGCTTATATTATTCAGTGTGAACTACTTTATGCATATGATGTTATATTCCTAAATAAATCTATTGGATGTCTTCAGGATTCTTTAACCTAGTTTTGATATTATTTAACATGAAAATTGGTAATAAAAAGCTAAAAGTAAAAATAGACATGGGCATGGATACATCTCCAAAATATTTCAGCTATTTAGACATTATTTTAGTGAAGATCAAAAATTAAATAATCAAAGCTGGTATGGTGGGGAGCCAGTCGAATAAATTTATTTGGAATACAAGAGAAATTAGTGAAAAACACTAAACTAGATTTATACAAGATATTGTTCAAAACAATTTTAACTTATTGATCTGGGAGCTAGGTTAGAAATAAAACATTTGTTCAAAGACTAGATGCTTAATTTATGAGAGTTCTGAGAAAAATTAGGGGGATGAACAGATGGCATTAATGACAGAATCATACTAAAAAATGGAGATATTAGGAAGAACCTTGACATTGTTAGCATTCAGGAATGTGCGCAAGGCTGACTTAGGAAGTATGATCATTTAAATGAAATGCAAACAAGTGGCAGGATAGTAGAAAAGACTGATCTTTTCATACTATCCTGCCACCTGGTCTCAAGATCTAGGTGGATTGATGTAGCTTTATTATTATTATTGTATTGATCCCATTCTTGAGAGATTGAAGGACCTATTAGCATGTCAGTGCATGTATGAGGTGTAGGTGAGGACTAAGATAGAAATTTATTGAATTTTTTTTTTTTTTTTTTTCAAAAGAGTTGTTCCAAGAGGATAGGGATATATGGAATAAAAGAGGAAGAGGAGAAGCATGTTTGGTGTGTTTACAGTTCCACAGTGAAGGAATGTTGGGCAACTGCTGCTCTTCTTGTATGAACAGATGCAACAAAAAGAGAAGGTAATAATAGTTGCCATTTCAATGGAGCAATGACCATTGAAGTACGTATAGATTAAACACAGATCTGAAATGCCATCAGATCAGTGAAACCTAATTCAGTACTAAATTGTGTATGTAATCAAGGTCAAAAAAGTCACTAAGTCTATTTACATAAATGAAAAGGGAAGCTTGATCTTCAACATGAGAACATGTTACACCTCTCGAGTCACAAATATCAAATATAGTTTCCAACAGGAGATCATATATGCTGGACTGAATAGTATACTCATCCTCTAACAACAGGCTGTGGATTCAAATCCCACCATTGGTATGGATGTTCATAGATGGCTTGTGGTAGATGAATTTTATTGCCTGGTGCAAGATCATTGGATAAGAGGATGTCTAATTCATTCTCTTAACCCTCTTGAGTTTTGGACTTTGTCTACCTAACTACTATTTGAATAGTAAAATCAAAGTGAATCGACACTGAACCATAGTGTCTGTGAGATGGTGGTTGAAGTGGATCTGTAAGAGAGGGATCATCCATGAGCTGAATTTCTTCAGTACCATGAATTTTTAGAGAAGTTTTATGTGTACCTTCCAAACATGTGAGCAGTATTTTAAGCATGGGTGGATTTGGAATTTGTATGAAGTTAGAAGATGGTAGGATGTAAAACAGCATCTTGAACAAAAGAGGATGCCTAGTTTTTTAAATACCAAGGAACTGTTGATGTGATGTGTTTATGCCAAGAGAAAGACCGGAGGTAAGTCTGAGCAAAGAGATCTAATTATGTCTGGTGATTTGTGTATTACTGGGGGTAAGAGTAGGTGAGCTGAGATTTCTTTTGCAAGAGAAGAAGAAGAAGCTTATCTCAGATGTTATGGTCACTTAAACAGAATAAAATATTAAAGATTATCTCATCAAGTACTGTAAGCTAATAACATGAAAAGGACTTAGAGGAAGAACAAGATGCAGGCAGGTTGATGCAATTTCGAGCACTTGAGAAGATTAATATATATAAATGTTAGAGACCTGACAAATAATACCCCATTTGTAAAACAGTTATTGATTAGGGAGACAGGTCATGGAATATTAAGTACATTGGACCCTTATAATCTTTAAATACACCTGAAAATGAGGGAGGAGGGAGAGAAGTTGACAAAGGCTCTAGGATTTTGTACCTTGATCGAGGTTCTATAAAGATCTGAAATGCCATCAGATCAGTGAAACTTAATTCACTGATCTGATGGCATTTCATGTAATCAAGGTAAAAAAAGTCACTAAGTCTATTTACATAAATGAAAAGGGAAGCTTGATCTTCAACATGAGAACATGTTATACCTCTTGAGTCACAAATATGAAATATAGTTTCCAACGGGAGATCATATGTGCTGGACTGAATAGTATACTCATCCTCCAGCAACAGGATGTGGATTCAAATTCCACCATTGGTACGAATGTTTCATAGATGGCTTGTGGTTGGTGAATTTTATTGCCTGGTGCAAGATCATTGGTTAAGAGGATGTCTAATTCATTCTCGTAACCCTCTTGAGTTTTGGACTTTGTCTACCTGACTACTGTTTGAATAAACATAAAATCAAAGTGAATCAACACCGAACCATTGTACACTAGCTGGATATTTGCAATACTTATGTCTTTTTAAGTATTGCAGATACTTCAAAGCTTCCTTTAGACTAGTGTTTCCCAACCTTTTTTGAGTTGCAACCCCCTTTTATAATAGCCAAGTAACCTGCAACCCCTGCCACATTTACATAAAAAAGCATTTTTAATTTTTAAGAATATAATTTTAACCTAATATTTAATGTGATGGTTGTACTTGCATCTGGGCAACCAGCTTCAAGATTCACGGCTGAGTGTTTGTTAAAGCCAATCTCATGTCATCCTCAACATTCAGTCTGTTTCTTGCCTTTGTTTTGATATAAAGAAGCATTGAAAATCCACTCTTGCAGAGACAGTAGAGGCAAATTGAAGTAAAACTCGACATTTGGATATGACTGATACAAAAGCACACCAGAATCGAGTCAGTAAAATTTTCATAAAACAAATTACATGCTGAGAAACTGTTCTGCAAATTCAAAAATTCAACCTGTACTTCATCGGGAATGCTGGCTACATTCAGTGAAGCAGAGAATGAGGTGAACTAAGTTTATGCCAGTTTGCATTAGGCAGCCCATCACTGACATTATTGAATTATATCATTGCAAACAAAGCAGCATCAGCAAAACATATGGGGGTAATCTTCAATTGCATTAAGAGAGCAACTCACCTTTATTTGACAGTCTGTTATTCAAACATCGAGACCCTAATTAAAAATGAATTTTGATATTGAATTTTGGATCATAGTGAATATTTTTATTTCAGTTTACTATTTGTAACATAAAATTTTATTATAATGATAACACTGCATTTGTATATTTTGTATAATTTTTATAACTTTATTTTTAGGGAGTGAATCAAGGTCTGCCACAATAGAAATTTGAAAAAATATTAAATGCCTGCCATAGCAAATAATTAAAATGATATAAAATGTTTAATATGAACATGGTGGGTGTTCTTTTGATATTCTTTAAGTATCTGCTGTGGTGGATCTTAAGTCACGTCCCTTTATTTATCAAAAATCAGTATTACAACCACTACTGGAATATTGCAGTGTAGTCATATTAAAATAAATACGTGTTAGAAACCTTCGTGGTGAAATTTCCTATAAAAATAATTGTAGCTAAAAATAACTACGACAACCCAAAGAAAACATTTTGTGATCCCCTTGGGGGTTGTCACGACCCACAGGTTGGGAACTTGGGCTTTAGACCTCTTTGAGAGTTTCCTTTGGACTTCAAGAGATTCTTTTTCTTTTCTTTTTTTAATCTCTGATGTTGTATGTTATGCATACGACTACACTGCAAGATGGTTTGTGGTCAGTAGGAATGGACATTGATAGAAGTACAGAACTACCTACTTCTGAAACAATTTCATTTGGCTGTGATATTGTTTTTGACATTGAAGTCAGTCACCGCTTGAAAATTCCTGCCAACCACCAATGCTATACGTGAATTGTAATGGCTATATTTGTCCCACTTGCAGTAAGACTTTTACTGCTCCAGCAGGCCTGAGTATGCATATGTGAGCAAAACATTCTTTTGCCTCTGTGAACCCTTCTGCAACTTTAAATCTTCCTATAACACCCACTTATCAAAATATTTTGGTCATTCAGAATATCAGAGAACCTTAACGATTTCTATTGGTCTTGGCACTCACCTCCATGCGAAACATACCAATGCTGTTAATGCTGAAGTTTATATTGAATGTACAAGAGCATGATGGATTACTAGAGAGGAACATTCTGCAATTTGCAATGTTCCTACAACATCCAATTATCGAATTACCTTAGTCCAATTTCCTCGAATTTACTCGAAGTATCGAATTTCCTCAGTACATTCAGAGGATTTAAAGAATATTATTAAATTGTCATTCAGTTAAGTATCTATTACATCAAAGTTGAATCATTATTTGAAGACGGAATTTTGCTGGTAAGATCCTCCTTCCTGGTTAGTAGAGTATCATCCTGCATCATTTGTTAGATCCATGTGGAAAAGCAGAAAGTGTCTTTATGTCCAAATGAAGACATTATATAAGAAGAGTACAAGTGTTTATACTAGAGGAATACTGGGTAGAGTTCCTCCTCCAAGTGAGATGCAAAAGGAGGAGGAATGTCTTTTCCATTCTGCCACCATACCTATCTGATTTAGCTCTTCCTTTTATTTCAGAGTCCATTCCAGAAGTAGAATTTTTCCATCTATCTTCTTTTGATGAAATAATGTCTTCACTTCCAGCTGATGAAGTAGCTGGAAGTGAAGACATTCAGCTAGTTCATCAGCTGTGGGACCAGATGGCTTTACTGCTGCAGAGTTTCAACATATACCTCTGCCTATCTTGCAATATTTAATTGATCTACTTCTGTTTACCAAATGTATATTATTTATTGATCATTAGGAAAAAGAAAACCAGGATGTCCTCTAAAGGGATTCAATGATGACTTCTAAGTTGGAACAGGCCACTCTAGACCTAAATCATTGAAAAGCATGATGATATTAGTTATTGTTATAATTTATATGGGTACTCTTGAGTCAAAAGACATTGTGGGAGATCCACACCATTCGTACCTATCGTACATCTCCTTAAATTTATTTCCTGTTGGGGTGCTCATAACCACCTCTGGCAATCCATTCCACTCATTCACCACTCTACAAGTAAAACCAGTCTGCATACACTTGCTAATCACACTCTTATTAATCTCTTACCTAGCTTGACCTCCTGTGGGAAAACTAAATTAATAATATTAAATTAAAAATTTTAAATTTAAAAAAACTGATACGTATAAAAATAAATTAAAAATTAAAAATAAATAAAAATAAACACAAAATTAAAAAAAAAATTAAAAACAGAACTATATTAAACATTTCTAGAGTCCTCTCGTATTGAGATTTACTTTTGGCTTGTTCTGGTTGCTATAAGGGTTGCAGATGGGTCCTCCACATTCTTGGAATGATTAATCCATCATTTTTGTTCAGGTTTGGATAGTGTTTTAGCATTTCACAGGCTTCTTTGAATTTTCTCTAAAACCAGGTTTTGGTGCGGTGTAGGGACTTGGTGCCTTTTCACTCAATTCTATCGTATGTTTGGAGTGCATGGTCTGATAGGCCTGTTTTACCATAATAGAGGTATTTAATGTGTCGTTTGTATTCGTTTTTTTTTATTAGGATCGTGCATCCTGTTTCCCTATGTAGGGTAGGCTACATGTATGTTGGATTTTGTAAACCACTGGGTGGGCCAGGTATGGAAGAGGATCTTTGAAAGAATTGAGTAAATTTTTTATTTTGTTGGGGATTTGAAAGTAGTCTTGATGTTATATTTATGTAATGTTCTGTCTATTTCTGAAATGCCTCTAACATAGGGTATGGCTATGGCATTCTTGTAATCTTTTTTGTTTTTAGTGGTATTTTTGTGGAAGATCTAGTGAACTTTTTTTTTATTGTAGCCATTTTTTACAAATGTATGGTTAATGATTTCAAATTCTTGGTTTAGAGCTTGTTCATTTGAGCAAATTGTTAATGCTCAGTGTTTGAGGGTGCTTATGACTCCTTGTTTTTCTGTTGGGTGGTGGTATGAATTTTTGTATATGTATTGGCCTGTGTGTGTAGGTTTGAGGTAGACAGAGAAGGAGAGAGCATTGAATATTTGGAATATTGTAAACAAGATTACAGACAACTCGGTTAAGCACATATTACTTAAGAACAAAGAAAAACTAATAGCAAAGTTCCAAGCCTTAAAACAACAAGAAAGCAACAGATGATCAGGACGCCATATTCAGAAGAATAGCCAATTACAAACCGACAATACAAGGAGCAACCAACCAGCAACAGAAAATGGCCAAGTTATTAACTAATCGAGGTACAACCTTAACTAAGGAGAACTTTCACTGCTGGAAAAAGGTCTGAACTACACCATTGTACCAAGGTCGGTTAACAAATTAGATTTCATTTATCACATTGAAAGAGGTCTAAGATCCCTCCCCTCCAATTTTGTGGACAAAATACGAATGGAAACATCATACATATTAAATTCAAATAAAAAACTATGTTGCAACTTAACCAAAGCAAAAAAATTGGCCGTCAAATGCTTAAAGGATAACGAAGACATCATAATCACGAAAGCAGATAAAGGTAATGCTATGATCAGACAGCATACCTCGAAAAAAAAATGAAACATTTGGTATACATCCACAACACGTACCAAACGGTGAACTACAACCCCACAAAATGCATCAAAAAAGAAAACAACAGAATCAATCAAATCTGTGATCACGTGGCCAGAAGAAATAACCAAAAAACTAATACCTTATTATGCCCGCACTCCCAGAATTTATGGCCTGCCAAAAATACAGAAAACAAACACACCACCATGTCTGATAGTTGAAGGACTCGACAGCCCTAATTATCACTTAATTAGCCAAGAAATTAGCTGCCACCCTCAAGGAGTTGGTAGGTCCTCCTTCCTACATAAAAAATACACATTTTATAAACAAAATTAAAAACATCACACTCAATGACCAAGATTTATTAGTCAGCTTTGACATAACTGCCCTTTTCACTAATTCCTATCAATGATACCATTATTCTCCTGCAGAACACATTTCTGCCGACATCGTGGCCCTCTATGCCCACGTACTCTGCTCCAGGTATTTCGTGTGTCAAAACAATTTTTACCTACAAAAAAGAAGGTACGGCCATGGGCTCACCACTTTCTCTCCGCAATAGCTAACTTTTATATGGAAGACTTTGAGCAATGAGCTCTAGATTTGGCCAGTCCAAAGTCTCCCTCAGATATGTCGATGATATTTTCTCCATTTGGCCTCATGGCCGTGAAACATTAAATACATTCCTTAGCCACCCGAACAAACAACACAGCTGTATCCAATTCACCATTGAAATAAAAAAAAATAACTCTCTTCCTGTTCTAGACACACACGTCTTCCCTCAGGCTCTCTCCTTCTCTGTCTACTGCAAACTTACACACATGGACTAATACATACACAAAAATTCATACCACTACCCAAAACAAAGACTAGGAGTCATAAGCACCCTCAAACACTGAGCATTAACAATTTGCTCAAATGAACAAGCTCTAAACCAAGAATTTGAAATCATTAACTGTTCATTTGCAAAAAAATGGCTACAATAAAAAAAAACAGTTCACTAGGATCCTCCACAAAAATACCACTAAAAAAAAAAGATTACAAGAATGCCATAGCCATACCCTATGTTAGAGGCATTTCAGAAACACTAGATAAATAGACAGACCACTACATAAATACAACATCAAGACTATTTTCAAACCTCTGACAAAATTAAAAAATTTACTCAATTCTTCCAAAGATTCTCTTCCATACCTGGCGCAGCCAGTGGTTTACAAAATCCAATGTACATATAACCTACCCTACATAGGGGAAACAGGATGCATGATCCTAATCAGAAAAGACGAATACAAATGACACATTAAATACCTCTATTATGGTAAAACAGGCCTATCAGACCAATCACTCCAAACATACCATAAAATTGAGTGGAAAGGCACTAAGCCCTACACTGCACCAAAACCTGGTTTAAGAGAAAATTCAAAGAAGCTTGTGAAATGCTAAAGCACTATCCAAACCTGAACAAAAATGATGGATTAATCATTCCAAGAATGTGAAGGGCCCATCTGCAACCCTTATAGCAACCGGAAGAAAATTTCAATATGAGAGGACTTTAGAAATGTTTAATATAGTTCTGTTTTTAATTTATTGTTTAAAAATTTTTTATGTGTTAATTTTAATTTGATTTTAATTTTTAATTTATTTTTATACTTATCAGTTTTTTTAATTTAAATTTTTTAACATGTTCGCTGTCATGCTACTTCGTTCCCGTATGCCGAGCAATTTCACGTCGTCAAGGTCAGTACAGTAATCTCGATGCCAGTGGTAAGCGTAATACGAGTATACTCGTAGTTGGCTTGTGCAGAGCACATACCTTCTATGAGCATACACGGTTTTGCTGCTAGCTCCTCAAGCCAAGCATTTTCACTTCTTCAAGGTCAGTACGGTAATCTCGCTGCCGGTGGTAAGCGTCATACAAGTATACTCGTAGCTGGCTTGGGTAGCTCATATACGAAATACGAGTATACTCGTAGTTGGCAGCGAACGTGTTAAAAATCTATTGATATATATTTTTAATTTAATATTATTAATTTAACATTTCCACAAGAGGTCAGGCTAGGTAAAAGA
Source organism: Typopeltis vanoorti (assembly GCF_054136105.1). Taxonomy (NCBI): domain Eukaryota; kingdom Metazoa; phylum Arthropoda; class Arachnida; order Uropygi; family Thelyphonidae; genus Typopeltis; species Typopeltis vanoorti. The sequence continues at coordinate 20,509,338 of NC_143565.1, read as the reverse complement.
TTATTAAGCAGTTAGATTCATTTTACCTTTGTAAAGTGCAGTAGCATGTAGGTTGGATCTTTATACATATGTATTTTCCTGATGATGACCTCAATACAGAGGTTAAAACGTTGAATGTTACTTTCCTAATATTAAGTAAAGTAATTATTTTAACACGTGTGTTGTGCCTCCGGGGTGCTAAAGGGTCAAAGCTATAATAATTGAGAGGAGATCTCCACATAGCGTTCAAAGTAATGCGGAGAACTGACCAGGGCTTCTGACCCAATGTCGAATCCTCACCGTCTCGTGGTGCACTCTGTTAGATATCTACCTAGATACTGAATGGACCGGGATGTGCTGGCAATTTGGGATTAACTGACCAAATTGTATTCTTATTAGCTTAAACCAAAATTTCAAATGATGGTACAACATGACAGAATTTCATGCCGGCTGGGGTGTCGCCTGGTTAAACAAGGTCCTCGTTGTTTTTTCCAGGGAACCAGGGCAAACTGCAAAAAGTCAGCTACTGGAACAAATCCTAAAACTTACTCCAACTCAACATCACCAGACTTCAAGATCGGTACTATCAACATAAGGAGCCTGAATGGCAAAGAAATGGAGCTAGCGGAGGAATTGGATAAGTACCAGATCGACATAATAGGAGTGACTGAAACAAAAAAGACAAAATCAGCGTTTCAGCGTTTCAGCCAAATGCTGAAACATTTCCACTGCATCAATCCTAAGATCTTTCTGAGCAATAAATACGAAATGTTATATTCAGGCAATAACAATCAAGGAAAAGAAGGAGTAGCCATAGTATTCAACTAAATGCGAGGCTAATCTTCTTGAATGGCAGGCAGTCTCAAGTAGAGTGATGTGGGCAAATATGAGAATGGGGAACTGGACAATAAGACTTATTTGTGCCTGTGTTCCCATAGAAGGTTCTACTAAGGTAGAAGTGGAGGAATTTTTTGAGGCTTTACTGAAAGCAACTGACACAATGAAAAAGGAAAAGTTAGTCCTTGTTTGGGGATCTAAATAGCAGAGTAGGTTTGACAAATGATTGTCAAACATACAAAAATATTTTGAGAAAATTTGGAGAAAAGAGCAAAGCTAATAATAATGGCAAATACCTGTTGGATTTCTGCTCGGGACATGGACTGGTTATTACTAACACCATGTTTCAACATAAAAATGTGCACAACTTCACATGCAGAGAAGAGGCAAGGAATAAGAAAAGTCTCATTGACTATGTTATTTGATAGTGATGTTTTTCCACTGGTGCAGGACATAGTGTACAGAGGATATGAAATTAGAAGTGATCACCATTTAGTCTTGAGCAGGATAAAATTGAATTTCATATTGAAAAGAACAACATGTAAGAAAGTTTTAAAGAGAATAAAAGTTGAGCGACTCTCAGATGTGAACTGTAGACTAATATACACAAATATTATTCAAGAAAAAATGAACGAGTTTGAGAGCAGGAACCAAACTTTGGAGATCCAGTGGCAAGCCCTAAAGAAAACCCTGATTGATTCAGCCAGAGAGGCATGTGGTGAGGTTGTGTGCAAGGATAGAAAAATCAGAACTCCAAGGTGGACACAGGAAGTTAAAGAGGCAGTGAAGGAAAAGAAGAAGACATATCAAAAGTTCCTGGCAAATAAGTCAGCTTGTACTCTTATAGAATACAGAGACAAATGTAAGAAAGCTAAACACTGCATAAAACTAGCTAAACAAAAGTCATGGGAGGACTTTGGCAAGAACATAGAAAATAAATACCAAGAAGGTGGCAAGATATTCTGGAGGTTGTTGAAGAAGCTCAGAAATGGAAGAAGGAGTGCTGTAAAATTAGAGATGATAAAAGTGACATGAAAATCTGAGAAAAAGATATCCTTGAAGTATGGAGTAATTCTTTGAAAAACTGCTAAATGAAACAAGCAGCGATGATAGCACAGTGGTAAAAAACACTGACCAGGCATGCAGTCAGGAATACATATCCATACTTGATGTAGAAAAATCCATCAAAAGCTTGAAATGTGGAAAGGCAGCAGGAGTAGATGATATTCGACCAGAAATGCTCAAGTATGGAGGTATAAAAGTCGTACAGTGGCTGCACTGCATTGTTCTGAAGGGCGGGACAGACGGATGAATTCCAGATGATTGGAGTAGAGCTCTCATAGTACACATATATAAAAAGGGAAATAAAACTGAACGTGAGAATTACAGAGGCATTTCATTACTGATTTCTGGTAAGATATATGCAAGTATACTTGAGAAACAGTTGAGAAGGATTGTGGAAGAGAAGCTTGGTAAAGAACAAGCTGGATTCAGGCTGTCAGGATCAGATTTTCACTTTACGACAAATAGTTGAGAAATCATGGGAATATAACAAAGATCTTTATTTAAGTTTTATAGATCTGGAAAAGGCATATGACAAGGTGCAAGAGAGAAGCTATTCCAAACATTATAGTTATATGGTGTTAATGGAGCACTATATCAAGCAATACTTAGTCTTTATTTGAGTTGTAAGTCAGCAGTTAGAATTACAGGAAGTACAGGAAGATGGTTTAATGTTAAATCTGGTGTCAGACAAGGATATACATTATACCCTCTGTTATTCATTATGTATATGGATCACATTATGAAGGAAAGTGGTATTAAACATTATATCAAAATTGGAGATGTTAATATCAGTTCTTTGTTTTATGTGGACGATGCTATACTTCTAAATAAATCTGCTACAAATCTGCAAGATTCCCTGACTAATTTGAATAACTAATGTAATATATATGGTATGAAGGTCAGCATTAAAAAGACAAAGACGATGAAAATAGGCAGAAACATTTAAAATATCAACTGCATTGTGAATGGAGAACTTATAGAACAAGTAAAACATTTCAGCTATTTAGGCATGATTTTTACTGAAGATGGTAAATTAAATATGGAAATAGACAAGAGAATCAACAAAGCTGGTATGGTAGGCAGTCAATTGAATAAATTCATATGGAAGAAGAGAGAAATTAGTCGGCACACTAAATTAGCTGTATACAAGATAGTGTTCAAACCAGTTTTAACTTATGGATCTGAGAGCTAAGTCAGAAGTAAAACACTTGACCAAAGACTAGAGGCCACAGATATGATTGTCCTGAGAAAGATTAAGGTCATGAACAGATGACATCAATGGCAATATCATATTAAAAACAAGGATATTAGGAAAGAACTTGATATTGTCGGCATCCAGGAATGTATTAGCAGAGCTAATCTCAAGTGGTATGGTCACTTAAGCAGAGTGGGAGAGGAAAGATTAGCAAAACAAGTGTTTTCTGCCAGGTTGTCAGGAAAAAGACTCAGATGAAGACCAAGATATAGGTGGATTGATACAGTAAAAAGTGCCTTTGAAGACAGAAATATAAGGCCTGATAATATTGGAGTCTTGATATTTAGCAGACTGATTTGGAAGAAAATTGTGATTAGGAAGTTAGTAATGATGTAAATTTTTCATGTAGTACTATCGTATCCTGTACACCCTGAGGAATTTGATGATGATGTTGTTGTTGTGTCTCCATAAATTCTTAAATATGAATGCTGACCACTTTGTAACCTTAAAAGAAAGAATTCCAATTGATAATTTTATTTTGTGTCTCAATATTATAACTGTAATCCCTTTATTAACTTATAAGTTTCTATCATATCTCCTCTGCCTGTCAGCTTAAATTTACGATGCACACACCTTTAATCTGTCCGAATAGGGAGCTGGCCTGGTTGCTGAGTGGTTAGCATACCCACTCTACGACCAACATGTGTGTTTGAATCCTGCTGCAGGCATGGATGTTTGTGATTATCTTACCTTGTATACTGATATAACATTTGATATGGTGCGGTATGACCTTTGCTGTCCTTTACCATTAAAACCATAAATCATCATCCTCCTTATAGTGTACATTTCACAGACCTATCACTAGCATGGTCACTCATCTCTGAATCCTCTCCATCACCTTCCAATTCCCTAGAAATGCAGGTGACCAAATCTGTGCACAATAGTTAATATATGGTCAAATCATAGCCTTATAAAGAGGGATAATAACCTTCTTATTTTTATTTGTCAATGTGTTCTTCAATATCCAAGAAATCCTCTCAGCTATTTTGCCAACTCTTGCAATATGTCCTCTGAATTTCAAATCTCTATCCACCATCACTCACGGATCCTTAGCCTCACCAATTTTGTAATCTGCTGCCATCAATATGATACGAAGTATATAACTTTCATCCGATAGTGCATTACCTTACATTTTACAGCATTATACCGATACCCATTGTCCTTTGCCCACACTGCCAATTTATTTAAGTCATCCTACAAGATATCTGTATCACCTTTATCAACTATTGCCCTTCCCCAGTTGTGCATCATTAGCAAACAACTGAATATTCCCCTGAAATCTTCTGCTAATATCATTAATGCATAAATTAAACAGTAGTACAACCCTGGTGCACTCCACTAGTCACCATCATTTGCCTTGATTCCACTCCACCATACACCACCCTCTGATGTTTGTCTATCAGCCACTCTCCTATCCATTCCACCAACTTCACATTCATTCGCATTTATCCAACTTATGTAATGGTTTCCATATGGTATTCTGTTAAATGCTTTTACAAAGTCCAGCAGTATCACAGTATAACCATTTCACTGTCCAGGCCTACTGCTGTATTCACATTGACATTTTTCAATATACTGAATACTTCCAGTTCATCTACCTCAGTTCTCACATCAGTAACTGCAAAGTCACCACCTGGATGATATACCTTTGCAGACTGATCACTTAGTAACTGAACCATTTCTTCTGCTTCTGTAACTTTCCTTCCTACCATTAGCACTGAGTAAAGTTATCTTTCCATAATCCTTCTTTCTCTTACTTGCTACATAACAACAACAACAAAAAAACTTTTTTATTTACTTTTGCCTGTTTAGCTAATTTTTTTTCTCAAAATCTGATTTGAACCCTCTTACCATAGATACTGCCTCACTCCAACAATCCCTGACTGCTTCCCATGCATTAATGACATTTATTCCATGTATCTTCTTATGCCATGGCACTGCTCCAAGTTGCCTCCTAAGTTTATCATAATTGCTAGCTTTGTAGCTCTGTATAAACCCTTTCTTGACTGAAAATTCCACATTGAGCAACCTCCCAGGACAAGACTGCATAGTCACTTTCCCTGACTGGAAGTAGAGTTGCTACTGTAGCTGTAGATAGATCTTCTGATGCTGTTACCAGATCCAACACTCTCAAACCCTTGATCCCCTCCATCATGTACTGTTTCAGGTTATTATTTTGTGTGGGGGTCCCCCCTTCCTCAACTGTCCCTTAAGACTGGTTGAGCCCTCCTAATGAGGGATTAAGTGTGGATTTTATGACTGTAGATCTGTGTGTGTTTATGGGCTGGTTTGCCACTGTTTCAGGTAATTATCCCTAACTGTATACAGAGCTGCTTAAAGTTTTCTTTTCCCATTCGCAACCCCATTTCGCCAAGAAAATTTCACCTGACTCTGGGTATATATGTATAAAAATAGGTATACAAATCAAGCATTTACTGATAATAAATTATAAAGAAATTTATTTTAAAACAACTCTTTGGTATACATATAATTTTACCATTTGCATAAAGAATTACAATACAATAGTCTCGAATCTGAGCTGAGGTGTTTCTGGCAGCGTTCGTTGGTGTTGTGTGGTTTGATGGCATGAGTGCAAAGTGCGCATGTTGTGTGTTCAGAACCAAGGCTGCAGTGAAGTAGCTTGATGCAACATGGGTGAGCGCTGCCAGAAATTATGTGTTTGATTTTGAATTAATTTTTGGTCGTTGCACGTTCAGAACCCTTTTACTGTTGCCAAATTTTTTGCGACCCCAAATGGGGTCGTGACCCACAGATTAAGAAGCTCTGACTGTATAAATTCCATTTCCATTTTTCCATGTGCCCTTTCCTCCTTCCAATCTACACTGCTTGGAAAGAAGTCAATGGACACCATAATGTGAGGAACAAACAGCCATGACACCCACCTTAATAAGATCTAGGGCCTCCTTTTACTGCAGTGACTGCAGCAATATGGAGGCATACTTTGCACAAATGTATAATAGTGATCAGTGGGAATTTTTGACCATTCTTCCTGTAGGCATGTAATGACGTCCTGGACTGTTGTGGAAAGGACTTCCCTTGGCCTCACCTTGTGCTCCAGTTCATCCCACAGAAGTTCAGTAGGGTAGAGATCACAGCTCTATGGAGGCCAGTCAAGTGTGGTGACCTTCATGTCCACTAACCAAGCAGTTACAGCAGCAGCCTTATGACATGATGCATTGTCTTGCTGAAAGGGACAATGCTCAGTTCTGTAGAAATGTTACAAAGTAGGAAGCATTATATTTTCCAGAATGTTCAGATATCTCTCAGAGTTCAATATTCGTGGCACTAGAACAGAGGTGTGTGGGTGAATCAATTTTTTAATCAAACAAGATTCTATCAATTCAAGATCATACAACTCAGGGAAGAAGTGATGACAAGAATTGTAGAGCAGGCTATGAGAGTATAGAGTATATCATGTTATCCAGTGTTATTGCACACATGAAGTGCATGTCAGAAAACACAAAGCAATATTGAAAGATTATAGAGAACTGGTTGAATAACAGCAGTAGAACCCCTCTATAGGACTAACATTGGATTGAAGAAGCCTGACTTTGTAGTAAAGAGAGGAGATGAGTTGTTATTGGCATTCAAGTTGAGAGTGCTGTGTGACTACTCACTATCCTCCATCATGAGAAAGCAGCCTACCATTTTGAAAATTAAGACTTGGTATGACACCTTCAGGAAGATCACTAGGTTGTACTGAAATTTGCCTCTGCAACTGTATTCTTTAAAGGTGTATGGTGTCAGCAGTTATGTCTCTCTCTCAGGCTGATTTCAAGATACTCTTTTTGTGTGCCTTGTAGGGCACACTGGCAGCATGGAGGACTTTCCAGAGAATGACCTCTTGAAACCCCAAGTCTGGACTTGGATAGTACAGAACACTGTTGGGGCTTAGGTCTCTTCTAGTCCTACATGTGGCACCATAATAATTAGTACTGTTTTCAGTGTGAAGTTAGAAAAATAAAAATTTACACCCCATAGAATTCATATTAAGAAAAATAAAAATGGGATAGGAATACTTTTGTCTTTCAAGTAAGTTGTGCATTGCAAATGGTGCCAGTTAAAAAAAAACTACAATTTCTTAATCTTCTTGATTTCCATCCATCTTCAAGGCCCCCCCTTTCCTAATTGGATTGTGGGGGGCAGCAGCTGCAAGAGAGACTTCCAATGGTCACGATCCTCCGCCACCAAGCTCAGGTGTTCTGGTGGGACTCTCAGACATGTCCACCCAAGGTTTTGGATATAGTCTATCCAGCGAGTCCTTGGCCTTCCACATGGCCTCCCACCCTTTGGCTTGGCAAAGAGAGCCTGCTGGGGGAGCCTCTCTTGTAGCATTCTGACCAGGTGCCCATACCATCGTAACTGTTATCTCTCAACACAGAGAAGCAGCGTTTGAGTATTGAGGGTTTCCCGAATTGCAGAGATTCTGACCCTATCGAGTCTTGTCAGCCCTGCAACCCCTCGAAGGAACCTCATTTCAGCCACTTAGATTCGTGTCCTCATTTTTTCGGTCATTACCCAGCTGTCATGAGCATAGGTAAGGATGGAGATAGACTGTATTGAAGACAGCCAGCTTTGCCTTCTGGCTTAACTCCTGCTTCAATACTACCGAACGGCCAAGCTCCCGCAATATTGCACTTGCTGATCCAATTTGAGTGTCTAGCTCTACGTCCCACTTTCCATCACTCGTGAATATGGACCCAAGGTATTTAAACTTCTCCACCTGCCTCAGTGGGACTCCACTCACATGTAGAGTGCACTGGGATGGTTGTCTTGAGACCACAAATGTTTCTGTTTTGGCCACAGTGATCTTCATCCTGGCTTCTGCACAAACAGTTACAAACCTATCCATGATCTGCTGGAGGTCATCTGTGGCAGAGCTAAGCATAACTAGGTCATCTGTAGAAAGCAGATGTCCAATGCTACATCTTCCAATTCTGACACATTCACTGCCTCGGCTGTGTCTATCAATCCAGTTCATAAATATTATGAAAAGGAGGGGTGACTGAACACGCCCTTGGCAGAGACCAACGGAGACCATGAAAGGTTCAGACTTTGTGCTATTTACCCTGACACAAAAACTCTGTGGACTTTCATTACAGGGACTTGATGGCAGCTAATGGTTGGCCATCTACTCCATACTCCTGTACTACTTGCCAAAGCTTATCCCGAGGAACCTGGTCGTATGCCTTCTCCAAGTCCACAAAACGTGTGTAGACATTCTTGGCATATTCCCAAGATTTCTCAAAGACTTGCCTTAAAGTGAATGATTTGTGATGCATTAATGTTAACAAGGCTCTAAATACTCTTTCTCCAGTACTAAGCAGAACACAATTTGTTTTTTTGTTTTTTTAAATGTTTTATGAATTCAAGAAGCTATACAAGGTTCTTCAAGAACAGGCTTTTACAACATCCATACTTTATGCAGAGTTCAGATTTGCAGCATTTACAATAAACAAGTAGTAACTTTTATGAGCTGATCCAGGCTTGGTCTATTAGTATTTCGTGTGATGTTTGTCAAATGCTGAATGACCTGTTATGGTTTAGGTGAACTATAATTCACCTACATGCATTACATTCCTTTATTGCTGTGCTATTCACAGTACTGGTATACATATGCTTTGTATTTTTAGTGCTTTTCATTAGATACCTGGAAGGTGATCTGAAGAACTAGCTTTTTATCATTAGTTTTATCATCTTGAATTGCATGTGCTGCTGAAGTCTATCCTCCACTTCTTTTCTTTGAAAAATGAAATAAAAGTTGGTGTTTACACCTAAATTCTGGGTTGTTTCAGATTGACTCCTGAGCTTTGGATAGCAGATTAAGTAGTTTCTAAGTCAGGAAGAAAAGGGGAGGTAATCGATCTTGGCTTGGTGAAGTTTCTGATTTGTTCACTTATATCATTTCAGAAGAAGAAATTAATTGTCTGCCACTGTTTAGATTTAAGTCACTCTTTAGACACTTTCTTTCATTTCTCCTATAAGATATAGGAGGTATGAAAAGTTGTTAGTGAAAGCAAAAATGAAGAGTAAGAAAGTAAAGATTGTGAGTCTTTCACCTTGATAGGACAGAACTGAGAAGGGCCATGATGGTCAATGAGAAGATAGTACATGCGAAATTTTGTTCAGGTTATTGATGTATGGAGTGAATTTGATATATTAATATGCATACATTGTATATGTGTATTAACTGTCCCATGCTATGAAAAATGTGCTTCACCTGTCCAGAAGATGTTGTACAGCCATTGTGGATCTTCTGCGACTTTTGTCAAAGTCCATGTTGTGAATTTCTCCCTCTTAGGGGTATCACTTGGTAATGGCTGGTGAAGAGATTGCAGCTTGTATGGATACAAGTTTAACATACCACGAAGAATGCGGAATATGGACATTTTTGCTATGCCTGATTCTTGCAGCTTCCTGTGCACTGCTTACACTGCTTGTTGATTGCGCCACTAGAGCATTCATTTGAGATACCACAGTGCTGGTATGGGCTTCGGATAACACTGGTCTGCCGGTGCGAAGGCAATCTGACACATTTCCAGTTTCCTTGAAACGTCGTATTAAAGACTAGTCTGGCAGGAGTGATAGGACCTTGACCTTTCTGCGTTCAAAACTTTCGTAAAGCTTCCGCTACAGATTCTCCACTAACATAAAACAATTTCACTAACATTGTCTTATCCACTGATGTAAGCATCACAGCAACAAATTTTTCTTTTCACAAAACTAATTCTGTCCCCCCCTTCCCCCCAATGACTGGGAATTTGCACACATTCTTATGAGCTGCTAGTGGCACATCCTGCATTTTATAGAACTCTCATTTGAACTAAATTTTTTCTCCCTGCCCCCCCCCCCCAAATTCCCCTCCTTGCAATTCATTTCTGTGCAAACCACATTCTAATATACTGATTTTTATGAATTATTGAAATATTTCAGGACTTATGGGACACCCTGTATTACACAAGGGTAACTGTGGGTATAAAGGGATGTTAAAATGCATGCACACGAATGCAAGAAGTATCAGGATATTTGGCATTGGTAAGCTCGATTTGGCCAAAACTTATAGGAATCAATGAGACCTGGTTGACTGAAAATAATATAGTTACAGGGATACAATGTAAAGGGTATTTTATTTTCAGGGAGGATAGAAGGAACAGGACAGGAGGTGGGGTATTGCTGATGATAGCTGCAGAATTAAAACCGACAAAATTAGAAGTTAAAGAGGATTTTTGGTCTGAGGGAGATGATTCATTTGAGGCTGTCTGGCGTGAGATAGAGGCAAATAGGACAAAATATGTTGTTGGTGCTGCTATAGACCAGGGATTCCACATGAAGATGTAGATGCCATGTATTGGCAGATTAGCACAATGAGTGCAGGCCGAACAATTATTATAGGAGACTTTAACTATGGGGACATTGATTGGAGAGGAAAGGAGGTGTGGCAAGATGGAAGTGGGATTTATAGTTGCTGAGGGAAAAGTACATTGAAACAACATGTTATAGAGGAAACAAGGGGATTGTGGGTGTTGGATCTGATAATAGCATCAGAAGATGTGTCCATAACCAAGGTAGGCTCTGCCTCCAATTTGGGGGAGTGACCATGCGTTCTTGTTCTTGGAAGTTTCCAAACTATATATAATACACACTATAAGGCTGGTGATTATGAGTGACTCAGGATTCATATTCGAAGTGGTTTGAGAAGCTATGCAGAAAGGCTGTCAGTAGTGCATGCCAAGTGGTCAGAGATTGCTTGAGAGTTGTAGTATCAAACTGTATACCCAAGGTCAGGAGGATAAAGCAGGTTGGAATTAAGTGGATGAGCAGAGATATGAAGCAAGAACTGCAAAAAAAGAAAACATTGTAGAGGAAATATAAAGAAAGTGTTGCAAATATAAGTGATCAACAGTACAAAGTGCAAGCAAGAAGGGTAACTAGTATGGTAAGGAAGGCCAAATAATACTATGAGAGAGACTTAGCCAAATAGGCCCAAGTAAATCCAAAAGTGGATTTTTGTTATGTAGCAAATAAGAGGAAAAATGACTATGGTAGAATGAATTTAAGCAATGCTTATGGTAGGAAGGTGACAGAACCAAAAGAAATAGTTGAGTTGCTGAGTGATCATTTTGCAAAGTTGTATCGTTCAGGTGGTGATTTTATAGTTGCTGATGTTACAGAGATGCATATCAACATTGAGGTAGATGAACAGGAGGTGTTCAGCATATTAAAAAATATGAATGTGAACAGAGCAATGGGACTGGATGGCATATCAGCCTGTGTACTACATGAATGTGCAAGAGAATTGGCATTGCCTCTGATGAAGTTGTTCAGTCTCAGCTCTGGCAGAGTTCCAAGGGAGTGGAAAGAGGGTTAGATAGCATAAAGGTGGCTCCAAGACAGAAATTGCAAATGACAAACCAATTAATATATCGGGAATGGTTGTTCAAGTATTGGAAAAGTTGGTGAAAGTTAAAATTCAACAGTGGGTAGATAGGGATGAGATACTCTATAGTGGGCAGCATGGCTTTGTAAAGGGTAGGTCTTGTGTTAGTAATTTATTCACATTTTATAATAAAGTGACAGCAGAATTGGATAATGCGAATAGTTACACCATAATATTGCTGGACTTTGCAAAGACATTTGACAGAATACTACATAGAAAAGTATTACAAAAACTGGAGCAAATAGGAATGGATATGAGGCTAGTAGCATTGATGGGGGGGGGGTTGACAGACAGAGAGTAGTATATGGTGGAGTGGAATCTAGGAGAATGATGGTAACTAGTCGAATACCTTAGATTTCATTACTAGGGCCACCAATCTTTAATTTGTATATCAATGACATGGGGAAAGATTGAAGAGGGGATATTCAGTTGCTTGCTGATGATACAAACTGGGGAGAGCAATAGTCGATAAAGCTGATGTAGATTATCTTGCAGGATCATTTAAATGAATTGGCAGTGTGGGCAAAGGGCAATGGTTATCAATTTAATGTTGCAAAATGTAAGGTTATGCACTTCGGGTTGAAAAGGTTGTATATGGTATATCATATTGATGGTATTGGGCTGCAGGAAATTGATGAGGCTAGGAACTTGGATAATGGTGGACAAAGAGTTGAAGTTCAGAGAGCATATTGCAAAAGTTGGTACTAGCTCAAAGAATTACTTGGATGTTGAAAAACACACAAACAAGTAAAGATGAAGAAGTATTATCCCTCTTTATAAGGCTATGATTCGGCCATATCTTGACTACTGCACACAGATTTGGTCACCCTGGGGAGGAGGTGGTTGAGAGGATTCAGAGATGAGTGACCAAGATCATGACATATCTGTGGAAATATTCCCTACAAGGATAGGTTGAATGTTTGTGAGTTACAGAGGTTATTTGATAGGCAGAAAAGAGGGGATATGATAGAAACTTTTAAGATATTAAAGGGGTTTTATAAAACTGATGGCCAGTGAAATTTTTCAGTATATGACAAATAGTCAGAGAACTAGGGACCATCCGTGGAAGTTGTGTTTAGTAGGATGTGTGAACCAGATTTTTTGTGTTGGAGAGTGGTGAGTGAGTGGAATGGATTGCTAGAATTGGTTGTGAGTTCTCTGATGCTGAATGGATAGTGAATTGGGTCTCCCATGATGAGTCTCTGGAATCTATGGAGATGCCATAAAATAATAATAATAAAAAGATGAGGAGCAGCATTCTTTATTGTACATGAGAAGTTTATGTAAGATAAGAGTTGATTTACATGTATTATTATTTTGTAATTGAAGATTACTTTTATTTTTTATGTAGATTGAAGATGGAGAAATTTTTGCTTCCATTAATCAGAAAGATGGGATGGTTGTTTTCCTTGACAATCCAGAAAAGTACAACAGCAATATTATGTTTAGAAAGTTGGAAGAAGAGGTAAGAATACTACTAAATATATTAAAAATAACATATGATAGATTTGTTTTCAGGTGTCTTTGATTCTCCAGATGTCTCTGACATTTGCAATGTAGAATAGAAAGCCAGATCATGAAAATTTCACAGAGAGGCAAACACATAAAATGGGGGGAGGAAATATATATATATTAGGGTTACCAAGTAATTTTATAAACTTGGTTATTTTACTCCTAATCCCAAGTAAGCAAACAGTTAAGTTTGCGCCTGAACATAGTTCAAGTCTAAAGGTGGTGCAACACCAGGGCAACTCATTGTAAAGGTGGGTAAAGCTCTGATCACTATTCTTAGTATTTTCCATAATGTAAAGCACATCTCACTAAGAGATGTATACTGCAATACATTATGGGTTGGGTCACTACCCAGACTGGTTTCAACCTTTTTTGAGGTCTCCTCAGTTAGTAGCTAGACCCTAAATACCAAGGTTTTAGTAATACAGAGCCTTATCAACTTTACCTATACAAGTTGCTACAAGGTGTTTTTATTTTGAATAAGAATCTCTGGAGGAGATATAGATGTAAATAAGTTTTTTTTTACTTGGGTAATGTTAAAAAAAAATTTAACTTGGGTAATAAAAATTTCTATCCACCTTTTGACTTGAACTATGTTCAGGCGCAAACTTAACTGTTTGCTTACTTGGGATTAGGAGTAAAATAACCAAGTTTATAAAATTACTTGGTAACCCTAATATACATTACCCAAGTTAAAAAAAACTTATTTACATCTATATCTCCTCCAGAGATTCTTATTCAAAATAAAAACACCTTGTAGCAACTTGTATAGGTAAAATTAATAAGGCTCTGTATTACTAAAATCTTGGTATTTAGGGTCTAGCTACTCACTGAGGAGACCTCAAAAAAGTTTGAAACCGGTCTGGGTAGTGACCCACCCATAATGTATTGCAGTATACATCTCTTAGTGAGATGAGCTTTACCCACCTTCACAATGAATTGCCCTGGTTGCACCACCTTTAGACTTGAACTGCGTTCAGACGCAAACTTAACTGTTTGCTTACTTGGGATTAGGAGTAAAATAACCAAGTTTATAAAATTACTTGGTAACCCTAATATACATTACCCAAGTTAAAAAAACTTATTTTCATATATATATATATATATATATATATATATTTTCAAAATTCATTTTTACTCGGTTGGAATATTATAAAAAAAGGTTTAATGACTATTACCGAGAGAAAAGATGACAAGATATATTTAACAAGATACTACTAGTTTACTAGTTTCGTTACATGAACATCCTCAGGTATCATAATCAAAGAATTATATAAAAAAATTACAGAGACTTAAAATTGTACTAACAGAACAAGTATAAAAAACAGTAGCGTGTTTGAAAAAAATGCAAGTATGAGTTCCAAACAAACGAATACTACGCGCGAGTGCGCCAGTACTGAACAGAAGCAACGTGTGCGTCAGAGAGATTGTAACTCAGGCTGTTGTTGATATGAGAGGAATCTAGAGAAATTTCCCTAGATTCAACAATCTTTCTTTCGAGTTCATCGTAGCACACATGGATGTTAGCAGTTTGAGTCCAGTTTACAATGTGCTGGCGGCCTTCGTCTGAGTTAGCTGAAAAGAGAACGTGGCTAGAGAGAGCGCTAGCTCTAGTCCTGTTATAGGAGATATCTCTACGGTGTTCATCCAAACGTAGAAGGATGGATTTAGCAGTCTGTCCATAGTATGGCTTTCCGCAATCACACAAAATCTTGTATACTCCTGGAAACTGAGTAGGAAGATGTTTCTGTTTATGTTTGCAAAGTAATGAACGAAGTTTTGGAAGCATAGTGAAGCACGTTCTGAAGTTGAATTTCTTGAGAATCTTTGCCAGTTTTGGTGAAAGAGAGCTGATGTAAGGCAAGGAGATGAAGGCTCTTGGGGAAGAGGGATCTTCAGAAGTAGTTGAGTGCCTGGGGGAAAGAAATTTGTCAATTTTCTTTGGAGAGAAACCATTGTTAATAAACGTTTTTTTAAGAAAACGGAGTTCATTTTCAATTTCTGTTTCTTCTGTAAGTAATGATTTGGCTCGGTGGGCTAAAGTGGAAATAATACCACATTTTTGTGGGGGATAATGATAATAATAATTATCAAAAAAACTCTTTGCTCTTCTCTTCCATTGCATAAAGTCAGGATACTTCAAATATTATAACAAGATCTACTTACAAAATTCAGGTCTGGCTATGGGCAGCCCACTCTCTCCGATTCTTGCGGATATATTTCTCAACGAATTTGAAGGAAAAGCTATTAACTCCTTTCACTTTAAACCAAGAGTCTGGTACCGCTATATTGATGATATTTTCCTCATCTGGGAAGATGGCGTCAATAACCTCTATTTATTTCTAAACAAGTGCCATGAAAAAATCTCTTTCACCCTCGAACTGGAATCAGATGACTGCCTTCCCTTTTTAGACCTCAAACTTACCAGATGTGCTGAGAGCATTAAAATCTCAATTTTTAGAAAGCCTACTCATACTGACAGATACCTTCATGCTTCCTCCCATCATTATCCCCCACAAAAATGTGCTATTATTTCCACTTTAGCCCACCGAGCCAAATCATTACTTACAGAATGTGGCAATAATAATATAGTGTAATACTGTAGTAATAATAATAATATCCCTGAACTGTAATAATAAGTTACAGAAACTATTGTGCTCTTTCTTTGAATACAAGCAGACAGAACATAAAAACAAACTCGTGCAAAAGGTTTAGATAGGAGAATTTTGAAAAAAGAATATTCAAGTTTAACACTCACTTAATGTTGCATCATGTTTGCCTACTAGAAGGGGCATTTTTGAGGCAAGAAGGTAGGCTAACATTAATCGGAAGATGATGATGGAGATGGTGCTGGAGAATCAGGGTTTGAATCGGTATCAGATTCTGGTGCTAGAGGAGAGGAGCTTACCACTGAAGTCGGTTTCTTGAAAAAGGTATCTAGGGTTGTTTGCACAGCTTTTTTCTTTTTTTCATCATAAATGGCCTTGTTGCAATGTTCTCACTAACTTCACGGTTAACCTTTATAAACTACTTAATGTTAGTATCTTGGTCCTCAAACTTAGCAAATCCTGCTTCAATGAGATGAAAGGCTTCAGCTAATTGTCAACTTTCTTGGCTCTGAATCTTCTGATTCTTCGTGTTTTGTGTTTCTATCAGCTGTTTCCTATCTCCCTAAGGTTTTCATTGGTTAATTCTTGTGAATGGGACTCGAGTAAGTCAGTGACATCATTTTCATTGATGTCCAATTGCAGTGCATTCCCAATATCCACCTCAACTTTTCTGGCTTTGGCAATTTCTTCTTCTGTGACTCCATGAAAATCATCACAGAATTGAAGGCACAGTTTGTTCCATACAACTTTCATTGTTGATTGCTTCACTTCCTCCCAAGAATCAGCAGTGCTTTTGATGGCATCACAGATGTTATAATTCTTCCAGAACGCTCTCAAGGTCATCACATCATCTTCCGTAGTCCTGACTACTTCCGGGAATGTATGCCGTAAGTAATTAGCCTTAAATACAGATATGACTCTCTGGTCCATTGGCTGTATTAACGATGTAGTGTTGGGTGGTAAAAATATGACCTTTACATTAATGTGAAGGTCATCTAAAGATGTTGAATGTCCAGGAGCATTATCCAGCACAAACAGAATTTTAAAGGGAATTTTCTTTTCCGAACAACAACATTCCACACCAGGAATAAAATAGTTCAAGAACCAATCTTCAAACATGGTAAGTGTGACCCAGGCCCTGAAATTTGACTTCCATATAATGGGAACAGCTGCTTTGATAATGCGGTGAAGTGCTCTTGAATTTTCAGAGCGGTAAACAAGCAAAGGCCTGAGCTTAAAATCTCCAGATCCATTACCCCTAAGCAATAAGATTAGTCTGTCCTTTACTGCTTTATGAAAGAAAGAACTCACATCTTCTTTCGAGATGTGAGTTCTTTCAGACATTTTTTTCCAGAACAATTCACTTTCATCTGTGTTAAATATTTGTTCTGGCAAAAATCCCCCATCCTCAATAATTTTCTTCAACATTTCAGGAAATTCAGTTGCTGCAGCTACATCAGCACTGGCTTCCCCCCCCCCTTCCCCCTTGCATTTTAATATTATGCATCATCATCATCATCATCAAATTCCTGCCATGTACCCTCAAGGGGTGTACAGGATATGACAGTACTACATGAAAAAATTACATCATTACCAACTTCCTATCTACAATTTTCCTCCAAATCAGTCTGTTATGTCAAGACTCCAACATTATCAGATCTTATATTTCTATCGTCTAAGGCACTTTGTACCGTATCAATCCACCTATATCTTGGTCTTCCTCTATGTCGTTTTCCTGCCAACCTGGCAGAGAACACTTGTTTTGCTAATCTTTCCTCTCCCATTCTATTTAAGTGACCATACCATCTGAGATTAGCTCTGCTAACACATTCCTGGATGCTGACAATGTCAAGTTCTTTCCTAATATCCTCATTTTTAATATGATATTGCCATTGATGCCATCTGTTCACGCCTCTAATCTTTCTCAGGACTCTCATATCTGCGGTCTCTAGTCTTTGGTCAAGTGTTTTACTTCTGACCCAGCTCTCAGATCCATAAGTTAAAATTGGTTTGAACACAGTCTTGTATACAGCTAATTTAGTGTTCCGACTAATTTCTTTCTTATTCCATATGAATTTATTCAATTGACTTCCCACGATACCAGCTTTGCTGATTCTGTTGTCTATTTCTATATTTAGTTTACCATCTTCAGTAAAAATTGTGCCTAAGTAGCTGAAATGTTTTACTTGTTCCACAGGTTCTCCATTCACAACACAGTTGACATTTTCAATGATTCTGCCTATTTTCATTGTCTTTGTCTTTTTATTGCTGACCTTCATACCATATCTATTACAACAGCTATTCAATTTAGTCAGAGAATCTTGCAGACTTGTAGCGGATTTATTTAGAAGTATAACATCATCTGCATAAAGCAAAGAGCTGACATTAACATCTCCAATTTTGATATCAGGTTTAATACCACATTCCTTCATAATGTGATCCATATAGATAATGAATAACAGAGGGGATAATGTACATCCTTGTCTCACACCAGATTTAACATTAAACCATCTTCCTGTACTTCCTTCAATTCTAACTGCTGACTCACAACTCAAATAAAGACTAAGTATTGCTTGATATAATGCCCCATTGACACCATATAACTGCAGCATATTGAATAGCTTCTCTCTTGGCTCCTTGTCATATGCCTTTTCCAAATCGACAAAACTTAAATACAGATCTTTGTTATATTCCCATGCTTTCTCGACTATTTGTCGTAAAGTGAAGATCTGATCCTGACAGCCTGTATTTGGCCTGAATCCAGCTTGTTCTTCACCAAGCTTTTCTTCCACAATTCTTCTCAACCGTTTCTCAAGTATACTTGCATAGATCTTGCCAGGAACACTCAGTAGGGAAATACCTCTGTAATTCTCACATTCAGTTTTATTTCCCTTTTTATATATGGGTACTGTGAGAGCTCTACTCCAATCATCGGGAATTCGTCCCTCTGTCCAGGCTTTCTGAACTATGCAGTGCAGCCACTGTAAGACTCTTATACCACCATACTTCAGCATTTCTGGTCGAATATCATCTACTCCTGCCTGCCTTTCCACATTTCAAGCCTTTGATGGCTTTTTCTACTTCAAGTATGGATATGTATTCCTGACTGCATGCCTGGTCAGTGTTTTTTATCACTGTGCTGTCATCACTGCTTGTTTCATTTAGCAGTTTTTCAAAGTAATTACTCCATACTTCAAGGATATCTTTTTCTCCTGTTTTCATTTCACCTTTATCATCTCTAATTTCTTTTACAGCACTCTTTCCTCCATTCCTAAGCTTCTTCAACAACCTCCAGAATATTTTGCCACCTTCTTGATATTTATTTTCTATATTCTTGCCAAAGTCCTCCCATGACTTTTGTTTAGCTAGTTTTACACACTGTTTAGCTTTCTTACATTTGTCTCTGTATTCTGTAAGAGTAAAAGCTGACTTATTTGCCAGGAACTTTTGATATGCTATCTTCTTTTCCTTCACTGCCTCTTTAACTTCCTGTGTCCACCAGGGAGTTCTGATTTTTTTATCCTTGCACACAACCTCACCACATGCCTCTCTGGCAGAATCAATCAATGTTTCCTTCAGAGTTTGCCACTGAATCTCCAAGGTTTGGTTGCTCTTCTCAAACTCTTTCATTTTCTTTTCAATAATATTTCTGTATTTTAGTCTACAGTTCACATCTGAGAGCTGCTCAACTTTTATTCGCTTTAAAACTTTCTTACATGTTATTCTTTTCAATATGAAATTCAATTTTATCCTGCTCAAGACTAAATAGTGATCACTTCCAATTTCAAATCCTCTGTACACTCTGGTGTCCTGCACCAGGGAGAAAACATCACTATCAACAATAACATAGTCAATGAGACTTTTCTTATTCCTAGCCTCTTCTCTCCATGTGAATTTGTGCACATTTTTATGTTGGAACATGGTGTTAGTAATAACCAGTCCATGTCCTGAGCAGAAATCCAACAGATATTTGCCATTATTATTAGCTTTGCTCTTTTCTCCAAATTTTCCCAAAATATTTTTATATGTCTCACAATCATTTCCTACTCTACTATTTAGATCCCCAACAAGGACCAACTTTTCCTTTTTCATTGTGTCAGTTGCTTTTTCTAAAGCGTCAAAAAATTCCTCCACTTCTACCTTAGTAGAACCTTCTGTGGGACCATAGGCACAAATAAGTCTCATTGTCCAGTTCCCCATTCTCATATTTGCCCACATTACTTTACTTGAGACTGACTGCCATTCAAGAAGATTAGCCTCGTATTTTGTGTTGAATACTATGGCTACTCCTTCTTTTCCTTGATTGTCATTGCCTGAATATAACATTTTGTATTTATTGCTCAGAAAGATCTCACCAGTTTTGGTCTTTTTTGTTTCAGTCACCCCTATTATGTCGATCTGGTACTTATCTAATTCCTCAGCTAGCTCCATTTCTTTGCCATTCAGGCTTCTTACGTTGATAGTACCGATCTTTAACTCTGGTGATGTTGAGTTGGGGTTTGTTTTCAGATTTGTTCCAGTAGCTGACTTTTCGCTGTTCGCCCTGGTTCCCTGGCGAAAACAACGGGGGCCTTGTTTAACCGGGCGACACCCCAGCCGGCATGAAATTTTGTCATGTTGTACCATCATTTTTTATTTTGGTTTAACCAATAAGAATACAATTTGGTCGGCTAAATCCCAAATTGCCAGCCCATCCTCGTTCGTTCAGTATCAAAGTAGATACCCAACAGGGTACACCACGAGAAGGTGAGGATTGGACATTAGGTCAGAAGCCCTGGTCGGTTCTCCGCATTCCTTTAAAGGCTATGTGGAGGTCTCCTCTCAGTTATACAGCTTTGACCACCCTTAAGCACCCCATTAATATTATGCATATTTGCATAATATTAAAATTGCATAATGCAAGTTAAGACAAAAGTGATGCTGTGTGTAAGCGATCATATTAACAAGCTAGCTGCTAGCGTAAAGATGCTGCACCAACAAACCGCTTAAGCCATGTGGGTTTGTTTACATGCGTAGAAGAAACTAGTTAAATTATACATTTAATTATTAATTATCTTTATGGGGAGCCTCGGGAGCTTGTTCATATGTACGGAACACTGTAAGTCGGATTGTCTGTAATCTGGGGGCCACCTGTATTTAAGAAAATGTGCTGAGATAGTGTGGTAACCAAATTTAAAATGTTGCATGGTGACTTCAGCATCTTTTATTTAAGATTGGATCATTTTTATTTTTATTTCAGATTTCTCTTGGATTAGTGTGAATGCTTTTATGTAATTTTTTTTTTTTAATTTTAGAAAATTTTAAGCTCACATTCACATGTATTTCAGTGCGCTTTATATATAAATAATGTTATTATCCAAATTTTTCTTGTCAGATGAAAAAATGTATTCAGCTAGATGAGAAGCTTAGGCAGATGGATCAGGATATTACAGTAAATCCTAAATATGTACAGAAGGTGAGATATCCATTTCTATTAATTTCTGTAATTTTCTTTCGATGTTTAGATTTCCTATTAAGTGTGAATATCTTTCACATAAGAAATAATCTATGGTCATTTAAAAATTTTTCTTGATTTTTTCCCCTATTTATTATTTATATTAATTGACATCAACTACCTTCGTTTTCTGAGGTTGTGATAGCAAATTGTTGACATTGAGAGATTTAATTTGGTACTACTCTAGTATGTTGCATTCAACTTGTATGATAAATGTAAAAGATATATAAGTAGTAGATGACTTTCATGGCCAGTATAAATACATCATTGCTCATTGAAAGGCTGAAGTGACTTGGAAAAGCACTTTGTTTAATCTCTAAGTTGAGTTTCCAGTGTATCTATAGCCACTCCATTGTACTAGTACATGTGTGCGTACATGCATGTCATAGGTATTTATTCATTAATTCATTAGCAGAATTGTTACTGAAAGAAAAAAAAAACTCTCCTTATCTAAATAACTCTTAGGAGTGATGCTTTGTCTTTGAGGTGTGTGTGTGAAGCTGTTCATGATGTCTTCACTGAATTCATTGAACCAGTCAGCTAACACTTTCATCTTGAGATGTAAGTATTCACATTGGCTAAGATGCATTCGTAGCATTGGTTCTATCCACCAGTTGTTCAATGTTAGTTGTATATACAAAATACTTATCAACCATTTACTGAGTATAATATTTGTATTAAAAAAAAAAATTGTGTACTTTTACTACCTCACCCACTGGGTTTCTTCTTTTTTATTTAGACTCCTTTGTGTTTAAGTAAACATCTATTAATATTGGCTTCATGCTCCAAATTTTTCTTTATTTTGTTTAATGTGAATTTCACTCATGAAAGGCCGTAAATTTATCATACATAGTTCTCTGAATAAATTTACATTTACACAATCTGATTCTCCTGTTCATGAGCCCAAATAGAGAATTTTTGTCAAGCTATTTCAGAGAATAATGGTTCTGCACTGCATAATAAAAATCATAATTCACATAATTCTCTTAAAAATAACAACTCCATTTTATAATTAACTGTTCTCACCAGAAGTATATATAAGCAATAATTCAAAGAAACAAAAAAAATTTTTACCTGATCATCATTGTATAAGTTTTGAAAATTAATTTTAAGTCACAGTCCAAAACAATGTATCATCAGAATTCAAAGTGTCTTTCCTCTCACAAAACTATCATGTTTCTTTATTACAAACCATGGGAAATAAGCTGTTAATAAGTTTTTGAAAGACAGACCTTGTTGAGATATAAGTTCTTAGGAAGTTCCAAAAAGTCTTAGGAAAGTATTGCTTCTCTGAATCCGTTAAGTCTTGACAAAGTTTATAAACTTTGAAAAGGCCAATTTCATTGTCAAGTGGGGAAAAAAAAATGTTGTCATAATAGCCCTGCAAAAACTCAGCAAGTATAATTCAGTACTGTTTTAAGATGTCACTCTTTATTTCTTATCCCTGCAATTAAACATACACTTTCAGTCAGAGATGCATATTATAAAAAAAAATAAAATGAGCCCTACTTTAAGTGCTGGAAGCTTACCTTAATTCAAAAATCATTAATTTTATTGAGATATACAAAATACTTATTATTATTATATAACACCTCCAGGGAGTCCAAAGACTCATTGAGGAAGGGTACCTGCTCTACAGTTCTACATCTCCACCACTTCACTAACTGCAACTACCTTCATCATCTACACTATCGACATCTACTGCCGACCACCACCACTATTTTCACAGACGATCACAAACATTCATGCCTACGGCGGGATTCGAATCACAGCCTTTTGACTGGAAATTGAATATGCTAACCACTCGGCCCACCAGGCCAGCACTATAGTTTTATAGTGTTTCACATACAAGAATTCAGAATGAGCTTTAGAGAAGGCTGTGCACACCTTTTTATTTTCATGCCACTTAAAATAAAGTTTAAATGGAAAAGTACAAATAAATCTAGTTGACAGGCTTAGGAGTTAGACATTATTCATAACTTATTTTAATAGTATTACAACACCAAGCAAACTAAATCATAAAAACATGTTTATTAACTGGCTTATATTTTGCTGGACTTCACTTTCAGAGTTACATATTACAGTTTACACACAACAATGAGTAAGTGAAACAATTCATAATTGTAACAGACAAGATCTAAAGTCCTAATTTGGCACCCTCTAATGGTGTGAAGTTTGCAGTTGTGTAGGTGTTGATCTTAGGATAATAGTTTCCCAAACTTTTGGAAATTAATGTGGCCATACTTGTCAAGATTAGAAGAATGCTTCATAGCCATCGCTGACTTTTTGCTGACTCTAAAAATAATCTTTCTGACTTGTAATAATTTCTATATACCACATTGGCTTTTTTTTAATCTAATCCTGTGTGAAGGGGTGTCCAAAGCATGGTCTGCCAGTTCAGATTTGCCATAATAATAGCAGCAGCGAACATAACAGACCTTCCTGTCTGTCCATAGTAGGGTAAATCACAAGTGACTTCATACACTCTGGGATATGTCTAGAGGATGGAGTTTGTCTTTAACCAACCAGATTTATGGGGTACCTAAAATCCATAAATCTAATATTCCTCTACATCCTGTTGTAGATAGTATAGACAGTTCTACTTATAAACTTGTTCAATAGTTAGCTAAGTCACTTGCCATCCTGTACTGGTAACTCCTCTACTTTTATAAAAAAATTTTGGATTACTAATGCACCACTAACAGACACTCTTGATTTAATAAAGTCTTACTTCCTCCCTGATATCTTTGAATTATTCAAATTTACTATGTATAGGTAGGTTACTTGGCAAGGATGGATCTACAAACAGATGATGGTATTGTAATGGGTTTCCCCACTCTTTCCTCTTTTAGCTAACTTTTGTATTGGAACACTTTGAGAACAAAATACTTACCACGGCTACTTACAACTTACAAACCCTTAGTGTGGCTATGCTTTATTGATGATATATTTGCCATTTGGCCCTATGGGCAAGACACTTTGGATTCTTTTGTAACTTGCCTTAACAGCCAACACCCCAAAATTCACTTCACAGTAGAAAGAGAATCAAACTCCTTTTTTTCATACATTAATCACTTATCTTTCAAATGATTTGCTATCTTTTTTCATTTGTATAAAATCAACACACACACACACACACACACACACAGAGAGAGAGAGGGGGGGGGGGAAGATGACTACATAACCAATCACATCATCATCATCCAGCTCAGGAGTGTGGAATTCTAAAATTACTTACACAAAGAGCTAAGGCTATTTGTTCTGATGATGCAGCTCTTTCCACAGAACTGAGCTATCTTCAGCTTTCTTGGCCCAATGGCTAAAGCTCCTACAAAGTAGATAAAATACTACATCATACAAAATGCCACTATTCCTATTCCATATATCCAAGGTACATTTGGAAAGCTAGCTTAAGTACTAATAAAATGAATGTGGCATGAAGTAACCTTCATGCCACATTCAAACCACATGTCAAATTAGCAACTTTGATTCACTCTCCTAAGGACAAACTCCATCCTCTAGCCCAGTATTTCTCAAAGTGTGGTACGCATACCCTCGAGGGTATGCAAAAGGTCTTCAGGGGTACGTGGCACTTTTTGGCTATGCATCATTAATGCATGGAATCATTATATTTCTCAACAACTGGGATAAAAACGGCACTAACTAATGAATCACATCTCCCCTCCAACAGAAACTGCTGTATAGACTCGAGCAAAACCATATGTTGCCAGTGCAACATATGGTTTTGCTTGACACCACCCTGTCGTGAACGTGTTAAAACCAAGAAATATATAGTGAATGTGTTCAGATATTATGGAATTCGGTTGAAGAGAATTAGCATTTCAACTCAACTGTTGAAATGCTAATTTGTCTTTGGTTTGCACGATCTTTTGTTAATACTGCACCAATCATGTGCACTTCTTCATAGCTGCTCTATGTATCTCAAGTCTCTTAAATTATTGGTAATTTTTGCTTGAAATAATGGGAAAGAAGATGAAGCTATTTGGGTTGATGACGTTGATGATGCACACAAGGAAACTATTCTCGATGCCTAAAGTAGTAATAGCGCATAAGAGCTTCTTGGTAAGTCACATCATTTGCAGTTTTTTGCCTGAAAACTTTAGTTTCCAAAAATCCCCACATACATCTTGCACCATGATAGTTTTTATTTTGGGAAAAAAGTGCAAGTTATATTCGAGTAAATATGGTAATTTTTTTAGCTTTCAAATTCTTAAGTATGGGTCATTGGTTAAAGATTGGATTTATAAAACCTACAAAACAGAACAATATAGCAAATACAAGTAGCTGTAATCAACAAGAAAACGTTGATATTACATCTGTATCAAATGAAATTGATAAGGGTGTGTTGTCTGACATCTCTAGAGAACCAACTAGGAAGAAGATGAAAAATCTTCATAAGTATGATATGAATTACTTGAAATGTGGATTTTCATGTACGGGAAATGAAGAGGAACCTATTCCAAATTTTGTTCTATTAAAAATAAATCATATTTTTTGTTTACATGAATATATAAATTCAAATAAAATAGACATTTACAATGAAATATACTTTATTTATTTATTTATTATTTGATAAGGGGTGCTTGGTAATAATGAAAATTTATGAAGAGTACACAGATATCTGAAGTTTGAGAAACACTGCTCTAGCCTAACCTGTAGTGTATGAAGTTCCCTTAGCCTACTATGGACAGACAGTAAGAGCTGTTAACATCTGCGTTGGAGAGCATAAAGAAATACATTTGCTACCATTATTGTGGCAAGTCTGGACTTGCAGACTATGCTTTGGACACCCTTTCACACAGGATTAGATGGAAGAAAACTAGTGTGCTATATAGAAGTCATTAGAGATCAGAAAAATTATTTTTAGAGTCAGCAATGGCTATGAAGTATTCTCCTAAACATAATAAGTCTGGCTGGCTGCTAAACATTTGGGAGACTATTATTCTAAGATCAGCTTCTACACAAGTGTAATACTCCTTTTATTTTACAACATTAAAGGATGCCAAACTTTAGATCTTTTGTCTGTTACAATTTGAATTGTGTCACTTATTGTTGCATGTAAACTGTAACGTGTTGTTTGCTCTGAAGATAGTGGTTTGAAATCCAGCAAAACATAAGCCAGTTAATAAACATCTTTTATAATTTGGTTTGTTTAGTGTTGTAATACTGTTCTAATAAGTTATGAGCACAAATAAATTATTGTACTTTCCCTCTTTCAGGAAAGCGGGGTATGTAATTTCATCAAAAGTGGCAAAATTCAGATATTTTCCCAACTTATTTTAATTTTTTTTTTAGTTTTGATTTTATTCACATTTGATTTTCTGATCCTACATAAATTCAAATATTTACAGCAAACCTCTCCCCATGTAATTTCAAAATGTTTATTTTCTGTATTTTCATTTCTCTGGCAACCAACTGTTAGCTAATGAAAGGCAGTTGATTTCTCCAAGTTTTCATTGGTGTATGTGCATGTACTAGAGACTTTTCTTGCTTCAGGAATAAGGTGGAATAATGGCTACCATCCCTTAGTGAGTTTGGTTCACTAAACCAACAGTAAGCAGAAACTTTTCCTGGTTATTTCATGTTCTTGTGGTAAGAAATACATGAAGTTACCCTTGACAATATTCTTCATAATATTTTTAAATATTTGACATTTATAACTTCTAAATCTTGATTTTCTTAACAAAAGAGAATAGCATTCTTTATATCACTATAAGATATAAAATCTAATAAATCCAAAAAGAGAACAGAGAGAGAGAAAAATAACTGATTTTGATTTTGCATAATTTCCAAAATATATCTGAAAAGTAATATTAATTTTAGAAATTTGCTTTCAAAAGTTGAACTCAGAACAAAAAGAGTGAATAATTTATTTTTTAAAGAAAATCTATTAAGAATTTTAATAGGAACATTTCAACTTGTTAAAAGTTAAAGCAATAAATTTTCAAATAAAAATTATAATTCAGCCTAAAGTGATGTTTGAATAAAATAAAATTTTAAATGAATTGGAGGAAAATTGTAGAGTGTATGAAAAGGTTTAATTCTAGACTGAGGCCATGTTTATGTCATTCAATTGCTTATGGTTTTTTTAAGCCAGTTTACTTGTTTTATGGAACAAAAAAAAAAAAAAGAGTCTCTTGGAATTCATCATCATCATTGAATTCCTGATTTGTAACCTCAAAATTTGTACAGGATGCTATGATAATATCACTTGAAAATTTTACATTATTACTAACTTCTTTTGACCATTTATCTCCAAATTAATCTGTTATCTGTTACTGATGCAGTAAGTTCTAATCTAAACTAAATCTACCATACTTATTGATGCAGTAAGTTCTGATCTAAACTAAATCTACCATACATACTGATGCAGTAAGTATGGTAGATTTTGAAGCACGGTGAAGCACACAACCCTACCTGGCAATCAGGGCACCACATACGTGTTTCTTTGCGAACCTTCTTTTTTAAAACTAATCTTCTGCAACAAATGGCACATTTTCTTCTTGATTGGGTTCCTTCCTTTATCTGGTCCTCTGCCTTTCTTGTTAGTCCTCGAGGTGTGGTAGGTTTCAATGATCTTGTCTATGAGATCTAGCCTAAAAGCCATGTAATCAAGCTTACCACCTAACTTTGTGTGTAACACAAAAGCATTGTACTATTTATCATAATAGTATTTTTAAACAAACTTTCTGTTTCAAGGCAACGACCTTCCCACACTGAAAGACACCTTTCTTCTTTTCTTTAATTTCTCCTTTCTTCAACTTCTTTAATTTGAGTTCTTCAGGCATTTCTTTTTGGGTTGTCTTAGCAGTCCTTTAAAAATCAGTTTTCTTGGTAACTAAGTAGTCTACGAGCTTGGGACTGTTGAAATAATTATCTAAGGTAATGCAGTATCCCTTATTCAGCAGCGAAGATACTAAGGTAACAACAATTTGTATACTAAAAGCAGCGTTAGGCAGTAAACTGTATACCTGAGTGCCTTTACTCATATAAATTATCAGTTCATATACCTAGCCCACTAGATGATTCACAAAGTTCAAAGCATTTCAAACCAAAACGAGTGCTTCAGCAGCACGTACCAACCCAGTCGACCTTTGTATAAAATAAGGCTGTCATCAACAGAAATATCTTGTTCTGGAACTTCTTTTTGAAAGAATCAAAAAAAAAAAGCCTATTTTTTTTTAGTTTTGGATTGGAATAATCAGAATCCTTGTCGGCAAAGTGTAAAAATTTGATTATCAAGGAATACCTACATTCAGACATCACTTCTGAAAAAATGGTGTCTTGATTATCCTTTTTTTTAGACCAATACCATTTTATTTCTAATTTCTGAACTATTCCTTGAAGCAGTAATAATGCTTAAAACACCTTCACTTCACTTCACTGCTGTCTGTGTGTGTTTCCAATGAAAACGAGAGAAACGTTTGATAGTAGCAGCAACGAACTGCATAGCTTTGTTCGTTTCCTCAACTAAAATGTTCATTATATCTTCATCAGAATATAATTGAACAGTTCCAATAAGCAATTACTTACAGGAATATCTTGAGAAATACCAGGTGTTTCCATAAAAGAAAAGTGAGGATGATATAATCATACCAATCCAGCCAGTAAATAGCACCATCTCCTAGGGACAAACTACAACTGTTTTCATCACTATCAGAATTCTCCAATGTGATGAAGACAGTTGCAGTTTGTCCCAAACTAGGAGATGGTGCTGTATACAGGCTTGATTGGTATGATTACATCATGCTCACTTTTCATTGTCGCTGTCATCACATACATCTAAAAAAGAATTCTTCAACATACTCTTCATCTCATTCACTAGAAGAATCTATTGCAAATAATGCAGCAAATGTCTTGCACTGCTGCCAACCTGATGTTGAAGCCATTTACTTTTACACCACATGTGTCCTTCAACGTGCTTACAGGGAACAATCACCCTCTATGTGTAAGCAAGAAAACTAAATCATAAATGCATCCAGCATGGTTATAACAATTATAAAATGAAAAAGTTTATGGAAATCTGCTCAGCGTTAGTAACAATAAAGAAATGATACTAACAAACACGCTCAGTGCGTTCGTTGGTTAAAGAATACTGCAAACATATACTAGATTTATTTAAGAGCATAACACGAACTGCATATGCCAGAGAGCTGAGTTTGAGTATCTTCAATTTCGATATTAGACCTAATGCCACTTTCCTTCATAATATATCCATGTGAATAACAGCAAAATTAATGTGCACCCTTGTTTAATACCTGATTTTACGTTAAACCATCTTCGTTAATTCTAATTACTGACTTATATCTCAAATATAGACAATATGCTTGATATATTGTCCCATTTCTACAATATATTTGTAGCATGCTTAACACATTTTCTCTTGGCACTTTGTCATATGTCTTTTCCAATATTGTCAGAACTTCAAACTAGAATACTTAAATACAGATTTTTGTTATGTTCCTATGATTTCTCAATTTTGTGTGAGAGGTTGTGAGTCTATACTACAGGGTGATCATAATTTAAGTTCACATTTCGAAAGGCTGTAACTGGGTAACTACTCAGCGAAACGATTTAGTATTTAACATGATGATATGTGTGGCAATGGAATTGTATTTTGCATCTAAAAGTTGCCACTAGGACGATACATAGCACTGCAATACATGTAAATTGCGTATGATACTCTTGATATGCAGTGAAGTACTGCAACTATACCATTTATGCAAAATGACAAATGTCCACATTTACATATACCTTGAAAGAAGCTTCTATAAAAACAGGTAACTGCGCAATACATCAATTTATTACCAGTAAGCAGACAATGTGTTAAAGCACAATGTCGCCATTACCGAAGGATCAGCGTTGCCAAGTCACGTTTATCGTGACTTGGCAACGCTGTTTCTCCATCTACTTCTATCTCTTTACATTGTGAAAGTTTAGAACATTAAAGGGATTAAAAACAGGTCCTATGATTTCAAGTGGTTTATGCAGAATGATCTGGAAATTTGAAGAGACAGGTTTCTTATATGTCAAACCTGGCAGAAGATGGAAGTCCATTGATTGGCAGACAGTGGAGTAAATAGCCACAGTATCAAAGGAAGAAAGGATAGCAAATGTTGTAGGAAGCAGCAGCATATGGCGTATTGCATAGTCTTTAGACAAACCTGTAAGCACGGTTCACAAAGTCGTGAGGCAAATTCTGTACTGTTATCCTTACAAGATTTTCTACCTTCGGCAGTTTCTTAATCCACACCAGGGTGCATGAGAAACATTTGTCCAGTTTCTTGCTTGGACAGAACTGGATATTGACTGACCATGGAACATTTTCTGGACTGATGAAGCTTACTTCCATCTGGATGGTGCTGTGAATATGCACAGCTGCAGAATTTGAGCAACTGAGCAACCACAAACCCTGAAGGTCACCAAATGGTGACCTTCAGGGTTTGTGGTTTTTACAGTGGAATTCATTATCGGACCTTTTTTTCTTCTTTGAGTAGCTTAGTCCTACTAGTCTTATTATCTGTACTATTAATAGCGAGTGATATGCATCTCTCTTAGCCAGTCAGGTGATTCCAACACTTCAATGGCATCAGTGCCTGGATTCAACAGTTTTTATGCCAGATGGTGCCCCTCCTCACATCACCACCACTGTCAAGCAGTTGCTTCAGACACATCTTACCAAGGATAGAATCATCAGCCGACATTTACGTGGCCAGCACTCTCAATGGATCTGAACCCCTGCAACTTTGGATGTGGGGGACATCTCAAAGACATTGTCTACTGTGGACACATAGCCAACTTAGTGGACCTCAAGAGCAGCATTACATTGTTGTGTCCCCTTTTTACTGTCCTATAATTGTTAATTCCTCTTACAAGTTTATTTTTTTTTCTTGTTTGTAACAAATTTCTTACTATACGTGATATCACCCAAATACAAGATATCTAAGCTCTTGCTCCCCTTAGTATCCTAAAACGTTTATATTTTTTAGCTGCACCATTTAGGACATTTAGTTTATGAAAGAAAATCAAAACAAGAAGAAATTTCTTAAATATGTTTAGGTGTGAAACAATTATGCAGTCGTGACCTTGAACTCACAACTACCCCGCCCCACCATGGCTAGATTCGTACGTTATTACAAGCGGTGCATTGAATGACAATTTCAGAACAACTGAGTTTTCAATGAGCAAAAGTTTATTATACACATAAGAACAATACAATAATATATTAAAATTTGTTAAAACTTAATTCAATACTAAGCTGAAGCAATACAAAGCAATACTAACAAATCACAAATGATAGGTTATAAATTCTATGTGGGAATGGTGATTATGCTGACACAAAAGTTCCAAACGTACGATAAAAGGATATCCTCGCAAATGTTAACAATTGACTAAAACTTCTCATCTGTCTGAGCACAATACCTTAATCAAACACAATTAGTTTATACACGTTAACTCACAAGAATAATATGGGTTAAACAGTCCTATTGCTACAATAGTAATCACATTCAATTCTTCAGACAGCTCTCATACAAAATATAGATGACATGCATAAGTTACCAGACACACGATTTTTTTATCTATTAACACTGACAAGCCTATTCCCTTTCTATTCTTAAATGCACTAAAGTCCTAGTTCAACTCTCGTTCAAGTCTTTCAATAGATCAGTAACTGAACTACAATCACAGCTACATAAGATTTGAAATAATATAAGATTTTGTGATGCCGTTTGATAAGGATCTTCTATGCTAGTCTCTGCTCTTACTTGTCTGTAATTTCCGAGGACGAATTCTTCTGTAGTGGACCATATCTGAGATTTCTCGGATCAAGGTGGGCCTTCACGTCTTCAGCACATCAAGTTTCTTCCAAGGAAACACAATGGATCTATGATTCAGTAGTTGTGAGATTCACTACGTGGCCACCTACTTCTCCACAGATTTTCTTTTTTCATCAAGAACACGGTCGATATAACATGCAGTAGTTACCTTCTCAGCTGTACGGCATCCCTCCTTTCTATAATAGGGAATTAGGACCGAAATCCTGCTTACTTTGTTCCTTGTCGTGGCGGAAGGAGAGAACTCCTGACCGTCACTCAGGAAAACCACACGAAGAAACCGTGGTGCCCATAACTGGGCACAGTAGTCCAGATGGAGTCTTATCAAGGCTTGATACAGAGGAACAACAACTTGTTTGTCTCTGCATGTTAAAGTATTTTTCACAAGCCAAGTGATTTGATGAGCTGATTTAATCACTTTTGCAATGTGCCCCCTAAACTTCAATTCCCTATTCACCAACACTCCCAAATCCCTAGCCTCATCAATCTCCTGGAGTACGGTTCCACCAATGCGATATACTGCTGCTATTCTTTTCACCCCAAAGTGCATAACCTTACACTTTGGCACATTAAATTGACATCCATTTTTCCTAGCCCAGTCCTCCAAACTATCCAAATCATCCTGTAAAATTTTGACATCCTGTGCACTCACAATTGCTCTACCCAACTTTGCATCATCAGCAAACAAGTGAACACTTCCTCTCAGATCCTTTCCTATATCATTGATGAACAAATTGAAAAGCAGTGGTCCAAGAACAGAGCCCTGCAGCACACCACTAGTCACAAGCCGTCTTTTAGACTCCACTCCTGCATAAACCACTCTCTCTCTCGTATCTCTCCTTCAACCACCCTCCTATCCATCTCACCAACCCTATATCTATCCCCATCTGCTCCAGTTTACTGATTAGGGTTCCATGTGGTATCCTGTCAAAGGCCTTGGCAAGGTCCAGTAGTATCACTGTAAACCCATTACCCTTATTCAGTTCAGCCGTCACTGTGTTATAAAACGTGAGCAAGTTACTGAGGCATGATCTACCCTTCACAAAACCATGTTGTCCCCCATACAATATCCCATTTTCATCTATCCAATCCCGTATTCTTTTCTTGACTAATTTCTCTAAGACCTTGACAATGATTCCTGATATGTTAATCAGTCGGTAAGTTACAACAGCAGTCTTGGAACCACCTTTATGCAGTGGAACTATTTTCCCCTCTTTCCACCCCCTCGGGACTAACCCAGACCCGAGACTCAAATTAAACAAAATGGTCAAGGGTACTGACAATTCTTTAGCTGCTTCTCGTATGACACGAGCTGGTATACCATCCAATCCCACAGTTGTATTGACATGGAGGTTATGCATGCAATAGACTACTCACCTCCACTTCGTTCACCACAATTCCCGTATAATCTACTGGTTTATTTGTTTCTGCAATGTCACCACCTGGATGATATATACTTGCAAAGTGCTCACTCAGTAACTCAACTATATCAACTGATTCAGTCACCTCCCTACCATCGGCATTCTTTAAAATCATTCTGCCATGTACATTTTTTCCTTTTACTTGCTACATATCTAAAAAACTGTTTAGGATTCTCTTTAGCCTGCATGGCCAATGTTCTTTCGTAATCCTTTTTTGCTTTTCTTACCACACTTGTTACCCTTCTGGCCTGCGCTTTATACCGTTCATGTGCCTGCCTGTCATCTTTCTCCTTAAATTCCCTCCATAGTTGTTTCTTTTTTTGCAGCCCAAGCTTAATGGTGTTATTCATCCATTTAGCCCCTAGTTGATTTATTATTCGGACTCTAGGTATACAGTCAGCCATTGCTTCATGCAAACACTTCTTAACTGCCTCCTATGCACTATCAACTTCTAGTCCTTGCAGTTGTACATGCCATGGCACTGAACCAATCAAACTCCTAAGCTTGTCATACTTTCCAGCCCGATAATTCCACACGTACCCTGTCTTAATTGAAAATTCTACACCTTTAGCCACCTCCCAAGTCAAGACCCTATGATCACTCTCACCAATTGGTGACAATGTGGTCATATTTGTTACAGCCAAATCCTCAGATGTAATTACTAGGTCAAGCACTCTCTGACCCCTGGTATTTTCCATTACATGCTGTCGCAGATAGTTATCCCTTAATAACCGCATAAAATCCAATTCCTTCCAAATATTTGGTAGTGTTAGAAATATTTCTATCTTTCCATATCTTTTTTAGTTATGTCATGGCATTTCTTCCCATAGCAATTCTTTTTATTTCAGTATGACAAAACACCTTTATTATCTTCTCGAGTATGTTTGCATAAATATTACTTAATACTCTCAATATGGAAATTCCTCTGGAATTCTCATATTTGAAAAGTTGACCATGGTCAACTTTCTGATCATGTCTTTTGCATTATGCTAGTGCATTCACTGCAAAACTTTTATACCTCCATACTTCAGCATTTCTTGTTGAATATCATCTACTTGGCATTGCCTTCCCACATTTCAGGTGTTTGATTGCTTTTTCTACCTCAAGTGTTGATATGTACTCCTGATTAGATTTCTCTTGAATGTTTTCTACCACTCCTCTGTTATTTCTTGTTTCATTGAAGTCTTTCAAAACAAGTATGCCAAACATCTAGGATATCTTTATCTTCAGTTTTTATGTAACCATAGAAAACCATAAAGTAAAAGGAATCCAAGATGATAAAGGATTCCTTTTATGTATGGTTTTCTCCATTTCTAAGGTTTTTCAGTAGTCTCCAGAACATTTTGCCACCCTTTCTGATATTTGGCTTACTATTCTTCCAAAGTTTATCAGTGCCTCGTGTTTAGCTGCTGTTACACATTTCTTTGCTTTCTTATGTTTCTCTATACACTATTAGAGTACATGCTGACTTACTTGCAAGAAAATTTCAATAAGCTTACTTCTTTTTCAGGGCTGAATCTTTAACTTATTGAGTCCACCATGGAGTTCTGATTTTTCTATCTTTGCAAAGAACTTTGCCATATCCCTCTCTGGCTGAATCAGTCTGTGATTATTTCAGTCTGTCACCAAGTTTCCAAGTTTGATTCTTATTTTCAAGCTGTTTCGTTTTTTTATCGAATAATATTTGTGTATTTTACTTTTCCATTATGTTTTGATAGTTGCTTGACTTTGATTCATTTTAAGCATTTGTACAGATATGTACATATTTTTCTTTTTCAATATAATACTCAATTTTATGCTACTCAAAAATAAATACTGATGACATCCTATTTCAAATCTACTGTGTATGCTCTAGTGTCCCTGAACCATTATGAAGATATCACTGTGTACAGTAATAGTCAGTGAGACTTTTTCATAGTGTTAATGATGACTTGTCTATGTTCTGAACAGAAATCAGGTACATACATCTTTTCTCCAAATTTTCTCAAAATATTTGTATATGTCTGGTATTCATTTCCTATGCTACTCCTTAGACCTCCAACAAGGACCAACATTTCCTTTTCTTCTTAGCTACCTTCTTTGATGATTTAAAATTTTCTGCATTTCTTCCTTAGTAAAACTTCTCTGGGACTGCAAACACAAATAACCCTTATTATCCAATTCTCCATTTTGATGTTTGCACGCATCAATCTACTGAATTCCCTGCCATTCACGATTATCTTCATGTTTAGTATTGAATACTGCAGCTGCTCTTTCCTTCCCTGATCATTATTGCCTGAATCATTTATCTTCTTTGTTTTAGTAACACCAATTAGGTTCACCTGCTACTTCTCTAATTTTTTTCAAGTTCTACTTTTCCATTGATGGTCCCTATCTCGAATTCTGCTAATGTTGAATTTATTTCAGTAGCTGACTTTACACTGTTCACTTCTGCTTCCATAAAGAAAACAGTAAGTGCTTTGTGAAACTGGGCAATCGATATGATGGCATTTCATGCTGTTCCATCCAGCATGAAATTCCATCATGTTGTACCATCATTTTTATTTTGGTTTAAGCCAAGAAGTATACAATTTAGTGAGCTAAATCCCAAATTGACAGCACATCTTCACCTTCTCCTGGCACACTCAATTAGTAGGTTACCTGAATTTTACCTGTATATTGAATGAGCAAAGATTCCAAAGAACTTGGACATTAGTCTGAAGCTTTAGTCAGCTTCTGCCAGCTCATTCATTCAGTATCCAGGTGGATGCCTAATAATGGAACATACCAGAAGAAGGTGAAGACTGGATATTGGATCAGAAACCTTGGTTGCATTCTTTACTAAATATGTGGAGGTCATCTTACTGTTTTAGGAAGGAAGAAGAATCTTTTGAGATTCTTCTTCCTTTTGAGATTTTCTTGAGAAATCGTTTGAGAATGTCTTGAGAAAATATGGAGAAAAGACTAAAACCAATAATAATAGTATCTGCTGGATTTCTGTTGAGAACATGGATTAATCGTTACTAATACCTTGTTTCAAAATAAAGACATGCACAAATTCACATGGAAGAAAATCATGAGAAATAAAAAAGTCTCCCAGGTTGTGTTACTGTCGAGAGCTGTATCTTCACACTGATTCAAGACACAAAAATATGCAGGAATTTGAAACAGAAAGTGACCATTAAAAAGAAAGGGAAAAAATGTGTATATATATATACACACACACACACAAAGTTTTAAAAAGAACCAGCTTTTAGAGGTGAAATGTGCATTCAAATATAGAATACTATTAGAGAAAAAATGAAAGAGTGTGAAAACAAGGACTCATTGGCAGACTGAAGGAATCACTGATTGATTTAGCAAAGGTGGCATGCTCTGAAGTTATTTTAAGGATAGAAAAATTAAAAAAGTGACATACATAAAGACTGAGGATAGAGATATTCAGGATATTTGGGGTAATTACTTAAAGATTGCTAGATAATCAGTGTTGCACAGCACAGATGTGCTAGAAGATCCTCTGCCTGCTGTATATGGGATTGGTAATAATAATAAAAAAAGTTATAGAAGACTGGTAGAAAATATTCAAGAGAAATATAGTAAGAGGATTATTTGTCAATACTTGATATAGAAAAAAAAAAGCCATCAGAAACTTGAAATGTAAAAAGGCTGCTGGAGTAATCTGACCAGAAATACTCAGATATGCAGCATAAGTTTTACAGTGACCACACTGCATGATTCAGAAGGCATGATAAGAAAGTCGAATTCAAGATGACTGGAGTAGAGCTCTCACAGTATCCTTCTATGAAAAAAGAAATAAAACACTGTGAGAATTATAGAGAAATTTCCCTATGGAGTGTTTTAGGCAAGTATACTTCAGAAGAAGCCAAGAAAATTGTGTAAGAGAAACTTAGATAAGAATCTGGGTTCAGACAAAATTGGAATGTATTTCTACTCTAGTTGAGCAATCATTGGAACATAATATGAATCTGCATTTAAGTTTAGTGGATCCGAAAAAGACATATGACAAAAGAAAGCTGTTCAAAATGCTACAAAACACCATGGTGTATTTAGGATATTACACAAAGGAATATATAATGTATATTTAAGTTGTAAATCAGAAGTTAGAATTGAAGAAGGTTCAAGAAACTGGTTTGATGTAAAATCACAATGTAAAACAAGATTTCATGCTATCTGCACTGTTATTCTTTGTCTATATGGATCACTTTATAAAGGAGTGTGGCATACACCTGATTATCAAAAATTGAAAATGTCAACTTTTTATATTGATGATGTTATACTCCTAAATAATTTCAGTATAAGTACTTACCTTAACTAAATTGAATAAATGCTGTAACACATTTGGCATGAAAACTAGCAATAAAATGGCACAATCTATGAAAATATGCAGGAATATGAAAAATCTTGTTTTCTATGATTGAATCTCTAGGCAATTACTTTCAAAGATGGGATGTTATCCCTGATAACATCCCATCTCTGAAAGCAGTTGCATATCAGGGAGGGTAAATCGTCATAACCACAAAATATGGGGATCAGAAACTCTCACACCATTTGAGTATTCAAAAGAGATAATCCAAAGGTGAATTTCTGGTGTGCTTTTTTCATGTTCAGAAGTTTTGGGCCCTTTTTTTCTTTGTAGAAAAAACAGTGACAGCAGTGAACTATCTGGATATGCTACAGCTGTGTCTGTTACCCCAGTTGGAAGATCATCAGCCAAATGTGTTCCAGCAAGATGGAGTATTGCCACATTAGGTTCTTATTGTCTGAGAATTTCTTGACATGTATTGTATAGAAACAGTTACACTACAAATGATGGAGAACACTTGAAAGGAAACTGATTATTGCGTGGACATCTTATGCCACAAAAAAGCATGCATGTTGAAGTTGTTTAGCATTTTGCAGTATTGATTCTTAGGTAATAAAACATTTTGAGTTGCACTTTCATATTCTGTAAGCAGTTTTATTTTGTTGTTTCCGGTTTGAAAATTATAGGTTATGGAAACCCCAACAATAATTTAGAATCATCCTGTATATTTATATCTTGAATCAGTGTAAAATATCACTATCAACAGTAACATAGTAAGGAAAGGAGTAATTAACATGTTCATTGCCAATCAAGCGATATCGCGTGATGCGAGTCCTCACCAAGCAGCCATCACGCGTTATCGCGTGGATGTCACTAACTAAATAAAAAAAAAATTTGGCCACCACACGAAATTCCAATTTTCAGCTTGGTTTCAGTGTTAAAGGAAATAAGTAATATAGTAAGACTTTTCTCATTTCTCCTCTTTATGTGAATTTCTGCATATTTTTTGTTGGAACATTAAGCACTTACCATTATGATTAGCTTTCTCCAACAAATTCAGCTTTTTCATTTTCTTTGTCCACTGCCTTCTCTAATGACCAAAAATTAGTTCTTCCTTAGTAGAATCATCCGTAGGTCCATAGATACAAATAAGCTTCATTGTCCAATTCCCCATTTTAAAAATTGCTTAACTTGAACTTTGCCTTTGAATCAAGAAGTTTATCTTCATGTTTAGTGTTGAATACTATATCAACTTCTTCCTTTTTCTGACTATAAAATTCTATATTTATTATTTAGCGGAATCTCACCTGTTTTAGTCTTCTAGTTCTACTAGTTTCACTTTTTTTCTGTTGATACTTATGTTGCTGTTGGCTATCTTGAATTCTATGATAAGTTTGTTCCATTAGCTAACTTTTCACCATTTTTCTCTGGTTCCTTGATGAAAACAGCATGACCTTGTTTAACCAGGTGACACCATAGTCAATATGGCATTTCATCTTGTACTGTCGTTGTCTTTTGGTTTAAGTCAAAGCAGAAGAAAGTTTGCTTGGTTAAACACCAGATTTGCAGCCTATCCTCATTTGCTCATTATTTAAGTAGATAACCTACTAACCACAAGGAGGTGAGGTTAGACAAGGTCAGAAGCCTAATCATTTCTCTGCATTTCTTAAAATGCTATACGGAGTCCCTCTCCCAGTTATCTAACTTTGATCCTTACATTTTTTATATAAGGTAAGGTCATGTTCATTATTCAAGGCCCTGGTTTTCTTCCTCATTACCTGATATTGGTATATACCTATGTATATACACTGATGAAGATGTGTTTAATACTGGTGGTGCGGTAATGCAACTAAATATGTATCCATGTTCATTTTCTGTATGCTACATATGTCTCTTTTTTTTTTTTTTTTTTTGACTGCAGATGCAGATTAATATTTGTGGAAAAGGAATGGTCCTGTTTTCTTCTATTTCAAGTATGAAATAAAACTTACCTTGAGATATAAGCTGTTTAAATATTCAAACTGTTCTGGATCCTGATCGTATGATCAGTATATCTTTTTTTGGCTGTCCTTCTTTAGGGTGTCCTTCCAAGGCTTGTCATTCAAAGGAGTCCACGTAATTATGTGTGATGATGATGATAAGAATGACAAGTCCATTGCTGAGCCTTTTCTTTTAATTTATTATGCTATTTATTGGAAAAACGTCAAAAAAGTGTTAATAATGGGCTAAAAAAGCCGCCAATGAATGCATTTCAGCAAAGTGAGTTTTTGCGATTAGTTGAAATATTATAACTCGTACACATCTACTGCTCTTCCCTTATATACTTGGGATAATGCTGACAGATATGGCCAATAAAGCCTTAACAGTACTGGCCACTGAATTAGAAACTTTTATTTAATACTATATTTGAACTCCTTTAGCTCAAATTATAGCACATATGTGGCATGGTATAGATTCAACAAGGTTTCAAATTACCTGATGTTTTTCTTTAGTAGTATAATAAGTAGGGCCTGGTTTGTGTTTCCCCCCCCCCTCCCAATGTCCTTGATATGTTCTTTCTTGCGAATTTCTCTCAAACATTCCAAACATTCTGGGATTTTCAAGGCCATATTTTTACTTTAAGATAAATAGCCAAGAAATCATGGGAATACAACTAGGAATCTATATGTTGTTTAATGTGTACTGTTCTTATTTGAGAAGTTTAGTGTAAATGAAACTAGTCAGTTGTTGATTTCTGAATAAATGACTAATAATAAAAAATTGTTTAATCTTAAGGAAGCTATATTTAAGGTTTGAAGATTTGAAAAAGGCATATATTTAGGTGCCAACAGTAGAGCTATTTAAAATGCTCCAATTACATTGTGCAAATAGAACATTGTAATAGAGCAGTGCTTAGGCTATACTTAAGTTGTAAGTTGACATTCAGAATCCAAGGATATATTTAAGAAAATGGTTTGATTCATAAAATCAGGTATGACCCATGGGAATACGCTGTTGCTACTTATTCATCATTTATATTGATCACATTGTGAAAGAGAATGGCATTAAATCCGCTATCAAAATCTTAACCAGTTCCTTACTTAATGCAAACAGTGTTATATTTCTAATTAAATCCACTGCAAGTCTTCTGAACTGTATAACTACTATGTAACAAATTTGAATTAGAATACAAAGTCAAAAACTATGACAGTACTAAAGATGACCATTTATTATTATTATTATTATCATCTCAAGACCCCATGGAGTCAAAGACTCATCTAGGAGGTCCCTTTGTCATACAACTCATCATACCTTGCCTTAAACACATTCAAATTCTCTACAGACACCATACTCTCATGCAAGGCATTCCAATCATTCACAACTCTCCACCCAAAAAAACCTGCTTCTCATTTCCATGTTCACACCCTCTTTATACAGCTTCCAGGGATGACCTCTTGTTCTCCCCTGATCTCCCACTAGTTTTGAGAGAAAACTTCTCTATATTATGCCATAGTCACGATTTCTCATGCTAGACATTCACTTCGTCTGCCCTGGTTCTGCAGGATACGATGGGCAGTGTTTGTCGAAAATCACCAGCAAATAAAATAGTTATTCCACCCATTCTTCAATCATCTGATCTGATATCGCTCATTGTTCTGTTGACTGCTTTAACAGATGTTTTATGGGTCATTGTACATTCATCCCAAGCAATCAAAGAAACCTTTTGTAATAATTTCGACAAATTACTTTGTTTTGATGTATTGCACATAGGTGTATCATTAGTCACATTTGTAAATGGTAGTACTTTGAAAGTAGAATGGGCAGTTCGACCACCTTGCAATAGAGTAGCTGCTATACCTGAGGATGCCACAGTCAGAGTAATTTTATCTTGGCTTCTCAACTTAGCTAATAACAATTTAATAAAAATGTTTTCCCAGTGCCACCTGGAGCATCCAAGAAAAATAGTTTCCCTGATTGATTTTCACAGCTTGTTAAAACATTGAGAAAAACACTTCAGGTTAATCTCAAGTTATTGTTCATGCTGACTTAATAAATCTCATAGTTCACTGAAATTGTATGAGGTTTCCAGGATTAAATCTCTATCTAGAGGCAAAGGATTGTTCGGTATTGGAAGACCGAAATCTTTAACACTTTTGTCACTTATTGACTTAACAATTGATTCAAATCTCAATAATACCTCATTGCTTGAGAATGAGTAGAATGTCTTGGTGTAAGGTATCTTCCAAAAAATGATTTTTGTAAGTTGACCATAGTGATAGAGGGTCAGTCATGTTACAGTGAACCAACATTACAGCGAACAAAAGACACAAAGATGATAGTGAGTTTGAAATTATTGCATCGCTGAGACAATTGGACCAGTGAGGATCATCTTCTATCAAATTCAAAGCCTTACGTGAATTCTGGTATGTCAGATGTACTACACCATTTACTGTTCTTAGGTTGCTGAATGATTTTGGTCCTTTAACACGCATCAAGAGCATTCCTAAATAAAATCATTCAGCATTACTGGGATGCACTATAAACACAACCTAGAGCATCACTCTTTTTCACACTAGGATAACTGTCCACATTGGCACCCTATCTTCTTCGAAATTTGTTTTGATGCCAGGCATAGCATGTAGGTGCCTCATTATAGGTCAGTGTTTTGACAAAAATTATCTTCGATGCATAGCTTAAAAAAAGATGTTAATGTTGTGTCCCTTAGTGACTCCCTATGCCGAGTGCATTACTTTCTGTGAACTGTACTCTTTGACCATTTTCGAGATGAACTACGGTTGGATGGTTTATGGCTTATGAATATCAAAAGATAAAATCTGCCAAATGGCTTCAGAGGTACTGATATATCATCTGGTTTGGTATAGATCTACTTCACTATGTTCATTTTTCAAACAAAACATAGCTTGGTCTGAGCCCTTATTGATATACTTGCATATATATTTGATAGATTTCATGCAAATTTCAACATTTATGTGTGCATTAAAGGTTGGCAACAAAACTGGATTATAAGGCACTATATGACAATTACCAATTTCAAAAGTTCCTTGGTCTGTTATGTATGGTAGCAATTCAGCCACTCTCTGAAGGAGCACATCGATGATATTATTATCATCATCATCACGATCATCATCTGAGACCTCCAGGGAATCAAGGACTCATCGAGGGAGGCTGTAAATTACCCAACCCAGCTATCATACCTTCCCTTAAATTCATTTACACTAGATGCACTCACTACCCCTAAGGGCAAATTATTCCACTCACTCACTGCTCTCTCTGGGAGAAAAACCTAGCTCTTACCCCTTTCTTTACTGAGAACAACATTAACTTCCATGGATGCTCCCGTGTTCTCTCCCCATCTTCCATATAACGAAAAATTTCATCATTTGAAATGCTATAACACCCATTCAAAAGTTTATAGACCTCTATCATATCACCCCTCTTTCTCCTGTTAACCAGAGTCTGTAATCAGCATACTCGCAATCTGTCCTCATAATCTAAATCCCATAATCTGGATATAATTTTTGTAACTCTTCTTTGCACCCTTTCCACAGCTTCTTTATCCTGTTGGAAACCAGGATACCAAATCTGCGCACAATAATCCAGGTGTGGTCGTATCAAAGCCTTATAAAGAGGTAAAATTACTTTCTTATCCTTACATGTTCATTTCAACATAGCAATTATCCTCTGAGTTGTATTTGCAACTTTTGCTATGTGACCTTTGAACTTTAAATTCTTATCCACCAATACACCAAGATCCCTTGCCTTTTCAGTTTCTTGTAGCATAACCCCACTAATATAATATGGAACTCTAATCACACCAAAGTACTTAACTTTACACTTACTAACATTAAACTGATAGCCATTTTCATTTGCCCTGATTGCCCTGCCTATCTTTGCATCATCAGCAAACAATTGCAAATCTGATGATAGATCCTGCTTGATGTCATTAATGTACAGATTGAACAATAATGGCCCAAGGACTGAACCCTGAGGTACACCACTGGTTACCTTAAATCTGGCAGATTCACACCCACTGTATACCACTTTTTGATATCTATCTGTCAACCATCTCCTGATCCAAGTTAATAGATTATATTTCAATCCCAATTATATTCCAATCCCACACGATAGGCAGTTTACGCAACAGCCTATCGTGTGGTATCCTATCAAATGCCTTAGAAAAATCCAACATTATCATAGTGTATCCATTCCCTTTATCCAACTCGGCCATAACATTGTTATAAAATATGAAGAAATTGCTAAAACATGACCTAGCTTTAGTAAACCCATGCTGTTCCCTGCAGAGTATAGAACGCTTGTCTACCCATTTCTGTATGTGAGTTCTTACCAACTTTTCTAAAATCTTCACGACCACACCAGAGATACTAATAAATCGGTAGTTAGACACATCAGTTTTTGCATCACCCTTGTGCAATGGAACTATCATACATTCCTGTGGTATCATTCTTGACCTGAGACTCAAGTTATACAAATGTGTGAAAGACCTAGCCAGTTCAGCTGAACATTCCTTTAGCAAACGGGCTAATATTCCATCTGTCTCTATTGACAAATTCTTATCCAGGTTAT
Organism: Typopeltis vanoorti; assembly: GCF_054136105.1. Taxonomy (NCBI): domain Eukaryota; kingdom Metazoa; phylum Arthropoda; class Arachnida; order Uropygi; family Thelyphonidae; genus Typopeltis; species Typopeltis vanoorti. The sequence goes on along the minus strand of NC_143565.1, from coordinate 20,464,964 downwards.
GCAAGAGCTCTTCAACCTCATTTTCATGAACCTCTAACTCTTCATCCAACGTAGCAGTAGCACTGTGCAACATGCTACATACACTTGGTTGATATATCTTAGCAAAGTGAGCACTCATTAACTGAACCATCTTCTTAGCTTCCGACACTCTTGTATCATCTGCATTCAATAAAGTTATTCTTCCACATTCATTCTTTCTTTAGCTTGCATGGCCAATTTCTTTTCATACTCCGTTTTAGCTTTTCTCACAATACTCGTTACTTTTCTGGCCTGAGCTTTATATATTTCATAACCCCTCTCACGCTTATTCTCACCATATTCTTTCATCAAGAACATCATCATCTTCTTGTGGATCTCTTGCTTAATAAGGCTGCACATCCATTTCACTCTCAACCTATTTATTCTTCGAACACTAGGGATACATTGAGATACCGTCTTATTTAAGCACTTTTTCAAAGATTCCTATGCATTGCTGACATTTTTTCCATTCAATAACTGATATGATACCATGGGACCAAAGATAGCATTCTTCTAAGTAGATACTTCCCAAGAAGGAACAGCATGATCACTGTCACCAATTGGTGGTAAAATAGCCATATTCCTGACAGAGATCCCTTCTGACACTTCGAGCAAATCCAGCACTCTTTGACCTTGAGTTCCTTCTTTCACATGCTGCTTGAGAAAGTTGTCTCACAACAATTCAATAAATTTCTGTTCTTTCTTATTATGAGATTTCTCTTCTACCCAATCAATGTTTGAAAAATTAAAGTCACCCATAATGATCATTCGCTTGGTATCCATAAGTCTAAATTGGCGATGCATTTCTTCATGCCCTGCAACTGAGCCCCAGGTCTGTATCAACATCCCACCATATTTCATTCTGTTAACCTCCACTTCACACCAGATAGACTCAAACTTATCGCTGAATGGGACATTGTTACCATCATTGTTATCTTGTATTTCTATCCTAACTGGACTTAAGTCATCTGATATCATTAGTAGCACTCCTCCTCTTCTGTCATTCCTAAAAATAGTATATCCGTTACACTCAATCCCACTTACCATATCTGATAGCCAGGTTTCACTAATGCCAACAATCTTAGGCCACATCGTATTCAATAAAGCAACAAACTCAACTCTTTTGTTTCTAATGCTCCTGGCATTTGTGTATAGACATAATAAATTACGACCTAGCCTATTCTTATAATTAGATATGTAATCTATTTGGTCTTGTTCTAGAATTTTCTCTTTTCCCTCCCCAGACATACTTAAAAGGTCTGAATCCAAAGCATATTTTTCCACGCCTTTGCCACATACATAACCATGTTCAAAGGCATTCATATCTTTATCACATTTGTATATCATAGCTGAACTTTCACACACATTTTTCCCTGATGATCTAGTTTCCCTGACTCTACATTGGGTCTCATACCAAGAAGTAATTTCTTCAGGTTTCTGATGCCAAATGAATTCAAGTGCACGCCATCATTCTTATACAAATCTTTTCTGCTATCAAACACATCCCACACATCTAAAAACTCACATCCATGTCTTCTACATAGCCTGTGCGTGAAATCATTTGCTATCATCTCCCTCCTCCTTAACTCAGTACTATCATATCTTGGTAGTAATCCTACAATTTTTACTCTTTCACATTTCTTTTTCGCTTCTTCCAACAGACCTTTCATGTCTTCTCTCATACTATGTTTGTCACCACTTAAATTATTAGTACCTACCAACACTACCATTTCTTTTACATTTCTTTTTTTTTTGGTTTTTAATTACGTTTGTCATATTTTTAATTTTCACTCCCAGGAAACTAGAAGTGATGAATCCCTTGACAAGCGCAAATTTTAAAATTGAGTCACCATACCATATTACCTCTTTTTTCTTAGATATTAACTGACTTACCTTGTTGTTATTAATATTTTGATTTCCATGTTCAGTATTTTCCTGTCTGTTCTTGTTCTCATCCTTTTTCTTATCCTGTCAAAGTTTAGACAAACATTTTTCCTCCTTTTCCAATTCCCTGGTCAATTTCCTAATAATTTCTTTTAACCGAGTAATTTCTAATGTCAACGTATTCTCAGATAAATTATTATCATCAGTGCATCAATGCTTTTGTTTAGGACAAATGCTCTCCTCAGTAGCAACAAATTTAGCTTTAGTCACTACCTTGTTACAATGAGATTTTGGTGCCATTTTGAAGAGTAGTAAAAACTAATAATATTCCTGAAATTATGTTATAAATGCTTTAGTACAATAACTACTAAAAAAACTACAATAATATACTCCCAAACCTCTTTTTATGCGAATTGGATATCAAAAAAAAATTTTTTTTTTTACTCGATTTTTATTCACTTTTACGCGACCAACCTAAAGTCTAAGTTAGGAAAAAATCCGTAATTCAAGAAAATTCTGATAATTTTGTAGAATTGCATTCTTGTTTCAATTAAGGAAATTCTAAATTCTTACGAATTTCGTTTATTGGGAATTACCCGAATTACAGTACATAACTGTGCATAAAAAAGCAGTTCTTAGCAGTTTGAATTTGGTGTTTGAGTAGACAACACAGTTACCGCATTTTTGCATTTGCATTTTTTAAGTGAAATCAAAATAAAAATCCCGTTATAAAATTAAGAAATAATAAATGGTAAGCTATATGTAATTTTCAAACTTTCATTTCATTAACCGAAGATTTTAATCCAGCCCTCACATGATGTTGCCGATAACCAAAAAAAAAGAGGAAAGCTGTTTCCTTGGATATAAAAATTCAAATATTAGATCTCAAACTTGGGAAGGTGCGATGGCTGTGGGTAAGCATTTTGGAGTCTGTGAATCAACTGTTAGATCTATAAAGAAAAATGAAGAGGCTATTAGAAAAGCAGTATGTTCTGGTACAAAATTGAGGGTGAAATTAGCATCATACACAAGAGATGTTGTTCTAGAAAAGGCCAAAAAAGCTTTAGTGATGTGGATAGAAGATAATGTACAAAAAAGAATGCCAGTTGACGGAAATTCCATCAAGCACTCAGCATTGAGATTTCATGAACAGATTAAAAAACTGCAGCCAGATACTTCATCTCAAGTGAGGAAAAAATATGAATTTCATGCAATCAATGGTTGCAATGGTTGACTGGCTAAGTTTATTAAAAGACATGCTCTTCATAACATAAAAATTGAAGGTGAAACGGCTTCTGCTGATGAAACAGCTGCTAAAGCATTTCCACAAAAACTTGCTAAAATAATTGAAGATGGAGGTTACACTCATGAACAAGTTTGGAATATGGATGAAACAGGCCTTTTCTGGAAAAAAATGCCAAACAGAACTTACGTATCAAAAATGCAAAAAACTGTTGGTGGGTTCAAAGCAGTGAAGGATCGCATAACACTCCTATTTTCTTTGAACACTTTAAGAGATTGTTAAAACCACTGCTCATAAATCGATCATTAAGACCACGGCCAATGAAAGGCGTAGATTTTCAAAAATTGCCAGTTCATTGGATGGCCAACAAAAAAGCTTGGGTGACCATTGATATTTTCACTGAGTGGTTCCACAAACATTTTGTGCCAGAAGTTAGATGCTATTTGAATGACAAGGGTCGCGAATTTAAAGTGCTTTTGATTCTTGATAATGCACCCGGTCATCCTGCCATAGAACACCCAAATGTGCAATTTTTTTTTTCTGCCACCCAGTACCACATCATTGCTACAACCTCTAGATCAGGGTATAATTACGACTTTTAAAACATATTATGTCAGGCGAACATTTCAGTACGTTTTGAACAAGCTAAAATAATGATGAAACAAAAAAATTTTCAATTATGGATTGTATTGATCAGGTTCGATTATCATTATCTGAATTGAGACCAGAAACTATGAATGCATACTGGAAAGCTATTTGGCCCGCATGTGTTAAAGAGAATGCTCCTGTTCCCTTCAATCATACTGCAGAATTCCCCAATATAATAAGTTTGGCATGTGAAATTGGCGGAGAAGGATTTGATGATCTTGCGTTGGCTGATATTGAAGAATTGTTAATTGATAAACCTCTTAGCGAAGACGAAATAGTGGAGTTTCTGAGACTCCTGAAAGTGAAGAAGTTAATGATAATGATCAAGATAATCCTACTTTTACTGCTGGTATAATTAAAGAAGGTCTTAAACTGGCCAGTAATTTAGGCAATTATTTTGCCCCGACACGATCCAAATGAAGAAAGTGCTGGGAAGTTTTCACGTGAGCTTAAGTTGTTAATGTCTTCATATAGAGAATTATATCGCGACTTATCTAAAGCATCAACACAGCGATTAATAACTGAGTTCATGCCTAAAACTACTGAAACAACCAGCGGTACTTTTATTCAAGACATGACAAGAAGAATTCCACAAGTTGAGGTGGAAGTCAATGACGATAATATCATATCTAGTAGTTCTAGTGATATTACAGTCTCACGAAAAGGAAAGCTTTTGTGTTTATTGTCAGAAACTGATAGCGAATAACATAATTTTTTTATAGAATCCTTAGCAAACAACTGAAATGAATATGTTTTTTTTTTTAATTTATTAAAATTCATTACATGTATGTGTGGTCTCCATGAAATGTAAATAAAAATCTTATGATCCTACAAATTTAATGTTTGTTTTTTTCATTATTTTGTCTATATTTTTGGAACCAATCTTCACTTTTTCTATGGAGTCAGTAGTTCTTTTTTATGCGTAATTTTTAGGAACGTATCTATCACGTAAAAAGAGGTTTAAGTACTAAAAATATACAATTAAATCTAAGAAAACACTTAATAAAATCAACAAAAATCACAAATCTTTCAGGAGCTCTCTGAGAGTACGTCTTTTCACCTGCTAGCCTCGACACCAGATATTGACTATTGATATTGTAGATATTCATCCTCACCTGTTTGAGTTTCATTGATAAATGATCTTGGATATCCCTTTTGACTTCATGTACAGTGAGTTTGGATTAACAGGTCTGCATGAACTGTGCACCACATGTTTTGTTATGATATCAAACAGTTCTTTGTCACATTGAAGAGAAGGTATCTCAGCATTTCTAATGGAATTGATTTCATGGCTCCTAATTTTATTTTTGAGCCAAATGAATATGTGAGCACATGTGTGGCAAACCCCTTTTTTTAGACTCTAACAATATATAAAAAATTTAACAATATCTGACCACAAAATAATGGCCAGATATTGCCGTGGAGGTAAAAAAAAATAATCGCTGCTGCATAATCTGGAGATGTACATTGATGAAAATGCACACAAACGATCTTTGGAACATCCTGTATCTACTGGATGTTCCAAAAAAGACATATCAAACTCAGTCAATTTGTTCTCGAGTTATAAGCAAACATCGAAAATAGACTTTGTTTTATATATATATAGATTATCATCCCAAGACCCCATGGAGTCAAAGACTCATCTAGGATGTCTCTTTGTCATACACACAGCTCATCATACCTTGCCTTAAACACATTCAAATTCTCTGCATACACCACACTCTCACGGAAGACATTCCAGTCATTTACAACTCTCCATGCAAAAAACTTGCTTCTCACTCCCTTGTTCGCACCCTATTTATACAGCTTCCAGGGATGACCTCTAGTTACTGCTCTGATTTCCCACCATTTTATGAAACCTCTTCAACGTTGATCCTATAACCAACTTGCACGTCTCTGTCATATCACCCCCCCCCCTTCCTCCAATCCACTAGACTCTGTAAATTGCATTTTCTCAACCTTTCAGAAAGATCCAGAAACTACCATAGACAATTGCCTCTGGATCCTTTCCAACATCTCTTCATCCTTTTGAAAACTGGGGACCAAATCTGTGCACAGTAGTCCATGTGGCTTAATTGAGGCCTTACAATGGAACAAGAATCTCCTTCTACAAGTCAGTGTCCTCCACGTCATTCCCGGAATTTGTTGTGTTGTCCTCACAATTTTGGCAATGTGTCTCTTCTAAATTGTAGATCCTTCTCTGTCATCTCCCCAGGAACTCTTATTTTCTCCACCTCCAACAATATATCTCCACCAAATGTAAATTCTACATACCATTTTTAAAACCTTACATTTTGCAACATTAAATTGATATTCCCACTCCCACACTCACTCAATCTATTCAAGTCTTCTTTTAAACCCAGAACATCTGCTCTACTCCTCATAGTTCGTCCCAACTTTGCATCATCTGCAAACAACTGAATATCCCCATTAAAACTTCCCCAATATTATTACCATATACAGGTTAAACAGCAATTACCCTAAAACAGACCCCTCAGGCACATTTTCTTCTTCTGGGATATTGTTCCCCCCATACCCCCCATACACAACTTGCTGATACTTATCAAATAGCCAATCTTCAATCTAATGCATTAGTCTAATATTTGACCCATCCACTCTAGTTTGACTATCAACTTATCGTTCATAATCTATCAAAAGCGTTTACAAAATCAAAGTGTACTATTGTGTATCCATCTCCTTTGTCCAACGAAGCCATCACCTTATTGTAATAAGTAAGTAGATTACTAAAACATGACCTCACTTTAGCAAATCCATGCTGTTCATCAAAGATAATGCCACTGTTGTCAACCCAATTCTGAAACTTTGTTCTCACCAGCCTCTCCAACACTTTAACTGTAACAACTGACACACAGATAGGCTTGTAATTTGATGCTTGAGTTCTGTCACTTCCCTTATGAACCGGCACAATCTTGCCTTCCTTCTGCTCCTTTGGAACTTGACCCAATGGAAGACTCATATTACACAAATATGTCAAGGCAGATGCCAACTCCCTGGCACATTCCTTCAAAATATGTGGTGATATATTATCAAGTCCACAGCCTTATTAACATCAAGGTTGCTCAATTCCCCCCATATACCTCTTACTCACAGTTAGTCTCTCTCCTCCTCCTTGCCATCAACTGCTCTCAAAATCTCCATGATATGACATTCACAAGAATGAAAGACTTTTATTTTTATGAACTACTCATTAAATATCTCAAGTATATCCTCTGCAGCAGCTGTTCTTATACCATTTTCCATTTTCTCCAATCAATGTCGTCTTTTCATAATCATTCTTTTTTTCTTTCTTTTTTTTTTGCTGGCTGTATATTGAAAGAACTCCCTAAGATTTTTTGTGGCTTCATTAGCTTACTGCTGCTCATACTGAACTTTTGCTACCCTTACTAACCAAGTCACCCTCATTGCCAGTTCTTTGTAATCATCATGGAACTGATTATTACCACACCTCTTACGTTGCCTCCATAATGCCTTTTTCCTCTCTTTTGCATGTTTAATATCCTTATTAATCCATTTCACACCTGCCTTATTTAACTTTCTCACCCTTGGAATACATTTAGACATTGCTTCTACTAGATAGTTCTTGAATATCACCAAGCAGCATTGATCTCCTTTCCAGCCAACTTCTTATTCCATGCTACACTTGCAAGCTGTTTCCTGAGCTTCTCATAATCACCAGCCTTATATACTCTGTCCTCACAGAAGTCCTCATATAGCTGGCTGACAACCACCCAGTTATCACTTCATGGGCACGCTCATCAACTGGAGGGAGATTTGATGCCTCATTTATAATAACATCTTCTGATGAAATTATCAAATCCAAGACACTCAATTCTTGTGTGCCCTCTATTACATATTGCCTGAGGTAGTTGTCCCTCATAAACTCTAGAAACTTCCAGTTGCTATCTCATCATCCGTCTATATTGCCATAATTAAAATCACCCAAAACCACCAATGATCAACCTTTTCTTTTTTGCTTGGCTAATTTGATAATACATTTCATGGTCACTATCATCCACGTTACCAGGTGGATGGTAGTGATGTTCTTAGTCAGATGTTCTCTATAACAACATCTGACTAAGTATTCCCTCTTGCATCGTTACCTTGTATGGACATAACTCTTTCTCTATCATCAGTAGCACCCCCCCTCCCGTTTTACCCTTTTTATTTTCACGAAACACATCATACCCTTCCATCTCTATTCCTGTCAGGATGTCATCCTCATCCAACCATGTCTCACTTATTCCAACAATTCTTCGGTGAACAGACTCAATCAATGCAACCATTTCATTGCCTTGTTTCTACACTTCTAGCAGTTCATTCCTGGATCTATAACAAGCTGCACTGGTACCTCATTAGATGTGATTTCTCCATACTTAGCCATTTCTTTTTCTCCTTATTCATCTTAGAACATTCTTCAAATCCAGCTGTTTTTCCTTGATCCCAGGTCATCCCTTTTCCTTTTTGTCTATACATGCATTCGCATCCTCTTGGAGCATCAATCTTTCTCATGCCGTGTTCCCCTTAACACCCTGAGTCTCCCCGTTTCCCTGTTTGTCTTGCACACTTTTCTCTGATTTTCTATACTCATGCTACCCAATTCTTCATTCATAACCACCACCACTTCAGTCTCTCCTTCCTTACTCTCCCACTCTTTCACATCGTTTCTTACTTGATCAGATTCATTCTCTGCACTCATTTCTCTACCTTTCAGCAGCAGTCTCTCTAAATGACTCACACCAAAACCATTCAAATGTAGTCCATCCTCTTATATAGGTCAATTCTTCCTTCAAACTCATTCCAATCATTAACAAACTGCACTCTTTTCTCTTCACACATTTCCACTATCATATCGTTTACAATCTCTCTGCCTCATTTCATCACTGTTATACCTGTGCATACACTGACTACCTTTCCTTTCACATTATTATCTTTTATCCTTCTCAACAACCTCCTGATATCCGATGCTCCTTGTTCACTCAATCACTCTATTCATTTTACCTCCAGGAAAACAAACCTTGTACATCTTCTTGTTTGCTTACCACACCTCTAATAATCGAATTCCCATACTCACAGGACTTTCGTTACCTCTCTTTCATACTGACATCATTTGTTTTTGTCTTCACTCTTCCATACATATCTCCAATTCTTTTCATTTCACTCCTCATCCATTTCATCTTTTGCTTCATCTTAACCAACCCAGCTTTCAAATCTTGCATCACTTTTTTGCTTTCATTCACACTCAGTTTTGTTGAAAGTTTTTTCACTTGGTTATACCATAAATTAAAGATGCCAAGAAATTATATTCTTGTTTTAATCCTTTATCCAAGTGTAAGCAAACAAATTTCTGTTTGAAGTAACTAAGCCAAGTGATGTGAAGTCATTAGCCTCTATATACAAGTAGCCTAGTTGTCAAGTTACTTCATGCACAACCTTTGTTTTCTTACACTCGGATAAAGAATTAAACCAAGAATATCATTTCTTGGCATCTCTCAATTTTGTCACTAGACATATGCGCTTGTTTGCTTTCAGTGCCTCCTGCCATCTTACCATTAATTGCACTCTGTTTTTCAACTTCTGCTACATTTATATTGCTTTCATCATTCTTACTACGATTAATTGTTAAGTTCATCAAATCACTCATTCACTTTTTCAAAACTTTTTTTTTACCAATTTTTTGCTGCTCTTTTATATTGTCCCTCTTTGCTATCAGATGAGCACTCGTTCTCCTCATGATATTCTCGCTACTAACACTTTTAGTTACTGATATGTTACAGCTCATCAAGTTATTTATCTACATAATTGAACGAATACATATAGCACACTTCACATTTCACGAAATGACTGAAATCAAAATTAAATTTCTGCAAAGACAAACCCAGTACCATCTTTCCTTCGCTAGTTACTATACTCCGCTCTAAGTTTAATGATTTTGTAAACAAGCTTAAACTAGAAACACTGCAAGTGCACTTACTGCAACTCTTACTCATAACCACACACTTATTTACAGTTAATTATTTTAAAAAATTATCTGTAACAGGAGCTTTCTTCACACAAACTTCCAGTAAAATGCCACTTGGCGACATCAAGGAATTTGCATTTAAAATTTTAATTTAAATATTATTATATTCATTATTATTATTATTATTATTTATATAAAATTTATATTATTCAAATTTAAATATTCAAAAAATGATATAATGAACAAGAAAGAAATCAGCCAAAACATGAAATGACCTGTATACAGGACAAAGTCCAAAACTAGTTTTGATTTATATATATATATTTTGGCAAGTTAAGTTAGAAATAAAACAGTTGATCAAAGTCTAGATAACACAAATGTAAAGATATGAGGAAAATTAGAGACGTGCACTGATTGCATCAGTGGCAGTATCACATTAAAGATGGAAATGTCAGAAAGGAACTTGATTATTAGCATTCAAAAATGTGTAAACAGAGCTAATGTAAGGTGATGTCACTTAAACAGAATGGGAAAGGAGAGGAAAGGTTAGAAAAACTTTTTTGCTAATCTTTTAGGATGGAGCTAAAAATGACCTAGAGGAAGATCATGATGTGGGATGATTAATGAATTTAATAAGTCCCATAAAAATCTGAAATGTAAAATCTGCTAATATTGGAGTTATATAAGCAGGTGTATGATCTATTATAGTATTCTGTATACCCTTTGAGGTTAGAAAATGATGACAGCTACAGCAAACACACTTTAGTATATAATAAAGAAACTGAAATATATAACAAAAAGAAGTTCTGGATGGATTTAAAATCAAAATTTCAAATGTCCTTGATAGACAGCTGCTAAAATAAAGCATATAATTTATATATATATATATGTATATATTTAGCATTATATTGATTGCATTAGTATACTAATGGAATCATTCTTTGATGTTTTGAATTTTCTGTAATCAACATTTATTTGAGAAATTAAAAAAAAAGTTAATAAAAGTTACTAACTTTAGAGGCATTTGATCTATAAAATATCAGTGTAAATTGAATTTATAACTTCTATTTGTGTATTAGTAACAGAACAAATTACAAATTAGAAAAAAAAAAGAGTTCTACCAACAGTATATTTAATAATGGTAGAGTAGTCATTCTTTATAATCACTTGCATGACGTCATCTTAAATAAAGCTCACACTCACAGTACTCTTTACTCCTCATTCTAGAGTATGGAGGTACATGAACCCTCATATGTTACTGAAGCTGCCTTGACTTTACAGCATGACACGTCCCATACAGAGATGCATTCTGAACCATGTATGAAAAGAACTGTTCTTGCTCCTATTAATTAACTCAGAAGGAGTTGGATTCTTTATAGTTTGCAATTTTAGAAACTCACTATGTTTATTTGCTGTTATTCAATAAATTATAAATGTTCTATATTATTGCTATATAATTATTACACAAAAAGTAATAATTATTCTTTTAAAAAAAATCAAAATCTGATGAAGCACTTTCATATAAATGAAGGCTTATAAAATATGTTATGGGTGAAAAGGAATACTAGTCCTTAAATAAATATTAATATATATTATATATATATATATATATATATATATTACCTTGGGTATATATATTATACCCAAGGTAAAATACTTTCTACATATATATATATATATATATATATATATATATGTCTCTTGTCTCTTGGGGGGGGGATGGACCCATCATTGTAGAATGGTTATACAGTATTTCTCACATTTTTTAATAATAGGGTTTTGTGTAAGAATCATACAAATTTAATGCTAATATGACTTTATTATAAATAGGAATGCAATGTAGTGCTTGCTAGATTATCCTGAATTATTTTTTTGTCAGTTACAAAAAATAAAAAACTTTGATATACCCTGTTTTTGTATCACATAGAAAAACTTAGTTCTATCGCTGCCTTCTATCTTCATTATATTTTATTGAATGGTGTGTGCGTGTGGCATGATGCTTACAGATTGATGACATTCATGAACTTTAACTTCAAGATCCTCTGATTTTTTATGGAAAATTATGTTGAAATGATAAAAATTTTCTAAACCTAAAAATGCACAAGTTGTTGATTAAAAAATCAAATATTAAATGATTGCATGATAGTTTATGCCAGGAGAGAGCTCGTGATAGTGGTTAGTTCCTCTCATATCATTGGCAATATTATAATTAAAGCATCATAACTATTTAAAGTATTTTTAATAATATGGTGATATACCTACTACTAGTATATGGAAAATATGTGACATTTGCATTGATTTAGCCTCAGTATCTTCATGGGTCTAGCTCCTGCTGATGAAACGTTGTAAAGGTTGATACCAGGCTGGGTAAGTAACCATTCCTGTAATATTTTTGCATTATGGGATACTGAGGCAATTAATGTGAAGTCAGCAGCCTCTATATACAAGTAAGCTAGTTGTGTGGATACTTCACCAGAAAACTTTGCTTATACTGGAGTAAAGGATTAAAACAATCTTGTCAAGTATAATATATTTTTAAAAAACGTTGCATTATTCAAAGCACTGCCCACAAAAAGTTAAAAATAAAAAAAGAAGAAAAATTGCATTAAAAGTATATTATCATTAAATAAGCAGTTTTATTACATCATTAAAATAAATGAACAATTTTAAAGTTGTTTATTTCATTTGAAAAAGATTTATTGCTATGGAAGAATCTCAGTCTTCATAATAATAATAATAATAACATGAATGACAAAAAAAACTTAGAAAAATAATCATTACCATGATGTGTTTCAACTTACAGTTTCCTGTCAGTGTAGAAAATCATAGTAATGATAAAGAAGTTAAAATTGCTGAAAGATATTTCAGTTTTTTTTTTTTAATATACCAAATCTTGGTTTTATCTTACAGAGAAAAAGAAAGCATGGTAGGTGTCTGACCTGTTGTTGTTGTTGTTGCTAACGTTCCTATATTGTCACTATTTTGAGAGCAACAAGTAACATATCCATTCACTTTGTGCTGTTTATGTTAATGTATTAGGCTGATCCAGTATTAATAGGAAGGCAAGATGACTGTTTATAGTCAAGTAACTTGGCTTTTTACAAAACCTGTATTTCGTTAGAACAGTTAATCCTGTAGCCAAAGTCTGTCAGTGGCATGTGTTCTTTGGCTGATTTGTCTGTTTCATAATAGGAGGGAAAATCTGCCAGCTAGCTCAGGTTCAGTTGAAAGATCCTTATAAATATTCCTTATTCTAAACAGGATTTGAAACTATGCTGCTTTTCTTCTATCTATGGAAGCACTCATTGGAAACACAGGCGCTAAATTTTATAATACGAGTTCTGCATTTCTTATCTGAGTGGAGCTAAGTTTGTGAGCGAGGCTGATTTCAGTCTAGATTGTTTTTTTTTTTTTTTTTTTTTTGCATTTCCCCATCCTCATGTTAAGAACCATTGTATTAGATAGTTATTTGATCTCATTTAGTTTTGTCCATTTTTGATTGTGGGTTTGAGGTATATTTTACATATTTTTTAAATGCATAATCTTGGACACAAAAGTAGAAAGAAAGGCAAGAATTATCAGAGAAAATATGATATTAAATATGTATGATTCTTTTTTCATAGCCATCATTATATTTAAATTGCTGTGATTATCCTATCCTAATCAAATTTAAATTTATCTGCTTCTCTGTTGAAAGAAGCTGATTTGAGAATGAAAAACTGTATCATGCCAGGTTTTGTTTTTTTAATTATTATTATTTATTTTTATTATTATTATTATTTATGTATAACCTGAATTCTGATATTTTGAACTGTTTGTAGGCATACAGTGCATAATAAAATGACATCAGATCTGTGATTAGAGCAGGAGAAAGTATTTGAGACTACATTTTTTTCACATTGACACTCTATCAGTTTAATATACATTGAAAGTGTGTGTGCGCGTGCTTGCGTGTGTGCATATATATATATATATATATATATATATATATATACACACACATTGCTAGAGGTTAGCAGATCTGCAATAAGTATGGATGTTTAGTGATTCTATATGACAGAACTTAAAGGCTTTAAAAATTAACTGGGTTTATTGTATAATAAACAAAACATTATAAAAATATGACTAATGAATTTCATTATCCAAATATTTAGTAGCTTTATTCAGGATTACAAAAAAATTAACTACTAATATAAAATGCTCAATTTGATATACAGTGAGTTGCATTAAAAAACCTGTCAACAATTCATGTTGCAAATGTTATGTATTCCCTCAGTTTTTTTTTTTTTTTTTGCATTTTATACTAACAGTCATTGGAAGGTATTGCAAAAATAACATTTGCCATATGTGACTTGAGTTTTCCATAGTTTATATTGTTAACAGTTCTTTTAATGCATTTTATTGTACATCAACCTTCATGTTAATTTTTTGTACCAGTTTCCCGTAATCCTGATGAGGTATCCAGATACTTGGGTAATGAAACGTGGTTTTATTTTTATTTCCTCCCTCTGTTATGACAATAAAATCAGTTAATTATCTGATCAATCAAGATTCTAATAAGTAGTATAGTATATATATACTTGCACAATTATACTTACTTACAGGGTAAGGCTGTTAGTAGTGCATGGGATATAGTTAAGGGTCATCTAGAGGAAGCAGTATTAAATTGTATACCTAGGATAAGGATTGTTAATCGGGTAGGAGTTAGATGGATGAGTAATATCATTAAGCACGAGCTGTAGAAGAAGAAAATGCTGTGGAAGGTATATAAAGAAAAAGGTGACCAGCATGGCTAGGAAGGCAAAATCAGATAATGAGAAGAATTTAGTCGAGAAGGCCAAAGGAGATCCCAAAGAGGTCTTTCATTATGTGGCAAGTAAGAAGAAGAATGACCATGGAAGATTAATCGTAATGAGTTATGAGGTTACTGCTTTAACCTCTGTGACAGACACTAATGCGGGAATAGAGGTGAATGAATTAGAGGTCCTTACGATATTGCTGAATCTCAATGTAAATACAGCTGTGGGATTATTATTATTATTATTGTTCCGGGCAACTCCAAGGAGTCGACAGACTCATCGAGGGAGGCCCTAACATCATGTCAAGAACAACTATTCAACATTGACACAGTATCTATCATACCTTGCCTTGAACTCATTCACGGTCGTAGCACCCACAACAGACTCTGGAAGCTTATTCCACTCATTCACTACTCTCCAAGTAAAAAACCTAGCTCTAACACCCTTGTCAACCACGCTCTTGCCCAGCTTCCATTCATGGCCCCTAGTCCTCCCACCACCAGTCATATTTTCAAAAATATCTTTTGGATCAATCTTATAGAAACCCTTCAGTAATTTGAATGTCTCAATCACATCACCCCTCCTTTGCCTATCGACCAATTTCTGCAACCCACAAATCTTCAACCTATTCTCATAAGGTTCATTCCACAGACCTGCTATCATCTTGGTCACTGGTCTCTGGATCCTCTCCACTTCCTCCCCATCACGAAGAAACCTGGTGCCCATAACTGGGCACAGTAGTCCAGATGGGGTCTTATCAAGGCTCGATACAGAGGAACAACAACTTGTTTGTCTCTGCATGTTAAAGTATTTTTCAGAAGCCAAGTGATTTGGTGAGCTGTTTTAGTCACTTTTGCAATGTGCCCCCTAAACTTCAATTCCCTTTCCACCAACACTCCGAAATCCCTGGCCTCATCAATCTCCTGGAGTATGGTTCCACCAATGCGATATACTGCTGCTATTCTTTTCACCCCAAAGTGCATAACCTTACACTTTGGCACATCAAATTGACATCCATTTTTCCTAGCCCAGTCCTCCAAACTATCCAAATCATCCTGTAAAATTTTGACATCCTGTGCACTCATAATTGCTCTACCCAACTTTGCATCATCAGCAAACAAGTGAACACTTCCTCTCAAATCCTTTCCTATATCATTGATGAACAAATTGAAAAGCAGTGGTCCAAGAACAGAGCCCTGTGGCACTCCACTAGTCACAAGCGTCTTTTAGACTCCACTCCTGAATGAACCACTCTCTGGTATCTCTCCTTCAACTACCCTCCTATCCATCTTACCAACCCTATATCTATACCCATCTGCTCCAGTTTACTGATTAGGGTTCTATGTGGTATCCTATTAAAAGCCTTGGCAAGGTCCAGTAGTATTACTGTAAACCCATTACCCCTATCCAGTTCAGCCGTCACTGTGTTATAAAACGTGAGCAAGTTACTGAGGCATGATCTACCCTTCACAAAACCATGCAATATCCCATTTTCATCTATCCAATCCTGTATTCTTTTCTTGACTAATTTCTCTAAGACCTTGACAATGATTCCCGATATGCTAATCGGTCAGTAATTTACAACAGCAGTCTTGGAACCACATTTATGCAGTGGAACTATTTTCCCCTCTTTCCACCCCCTCGGGACTAACCCAGACCCAAGACTCAAATTAAACAAAATGGTCAAGGGTACTGACAATTCTTTAGCTGCTTCTCATACAACATGAGCTGGTATACCATCCAATCCCATAGATGTATTGACATTGAGGTTATGCAATAGACTACTCACCTCCACTTCATTCACCACAATTCCCGTAAAATCTACTGGTACATTCGTTTCTGCAATGTCACCACCTGGATGATATATTCTTGCAAAGTGCTCACTCAGTAACTCAACTATATCAACTGATTCAGTTACCTCCCTACCATCGGCATTCTTTAAAATCATTCTGCCATGTACATTTTTCCTTTTACTTGCTACATATCTAAAAAACTGTTTAGGATTCTCTTTAGCCTGCATGGCCAATGTTCTTTCATAATCCTTTTTTGCTTTTCTTACCACACTCGTTACCCTTCTGGCCTGCGCTTTATACTGTTCGTGTGCCTGCCGGTCACCTTTCTCCTTAAATTCCCTCCATAGTTGTTTCTTTTTTTTACAGCTCAAGCTTAATGGTTTTATTCATCCATTTAACCCCTAGTTGATTTATTATTCGGACTCTAGGTATACAGTCAGCCATTGCTTCATGCAAACACTTCTTAACTACCTCCCATGCACTATCGACTTCTAGTCCTTGCAGTTGTACATGCCATGGCACTGACCCAATCAAACTCCTAAGCTTGTCATACTTTCCAGCCCAATAATTCCACATGTACCCTGTCTTAATTGAAAATTCTACACCTTTAGCCACCTCCCAAGTCAAGACCCTATGATTCCTCTCACCGATTGGTGGCAATGTGTTACAGCCAAATCCTCAGATGTAGTTACTAGGTCAAGCACTCTCTGACCACTAGTATTTTCCATTACATGCTGTCGCAGATAGTTATCCCTTAATAACCGCATAAAATCCAATTCCTTCCTCCCGTGTGTCCTCTCCTCACTCCAATCAATGCGACCATAGTTGAAATCTCCCATAATAATCACCTCCTTCCACTCATTTCTTCTGTTTGCTTGTGCATACTGTCACCACCATCTTTTCCATCACCTGGTCTATAGCAGCACCCAATTGTATATTTAGTTCTGCTAGCTACAATCTCACACCAAATGGCCTCAAATGTGCTCTTTTCTCTATCCTGCAATTCAACTTCTATTCTCCTTGGCTGCAGCTCATCAACTATCATCAACAATACTCCTCCCCCCATTTTATTCTCCCTGTCATTCCTGAACACACTATACCCATCACATTCAATCCCACTAGCTATATCATCTACAGTCAGCCATGTTTCACTAATACCAATAACCTGTGGTCTGGAAGTGCCAATCATGGCCAAAAACTCTTCCTTCTTGTTCCTAATACTCCTAGCATTAGTATACATGAATTTAAGACCCCCATTAGCCCCAACCCTACCTTGATGCCTTATATTAACTATCCCACTCTGATTTGTTGTCCTTATTTGCTCGGGCATATTATATTCATTCTTACATTCAACTGCCTCCCTAAGGACTGTATATCTACTCCCCCCCTAAATAAATCTAGTTTCCCTGAATTTGCACATCCACCACATTCAGCAACACTTTCTCAAGTCTTCTTACACCGTAACCATTCAAATGCAAGCCATCCATCTTATATAGATCCTTTCGCCCATCGAACTCACTCCACAAGTCCACAAATTCCACACCACTCGTCATACATAACCCACGCATAAAGTCTTTCGCAATTATGGCCCTCCTTTTAAACATTTCACTGTCATACCGTGGCAAAAGACTAATCATTCTAACTCTCTCACTCTTTTCTTTTGCTACCTCAAACAATTCATTCAGGTCTTGTATCATTTCCATTTTGTCTCCTTTCAAATCATTCGTACCTGCCACAGCAATCATTTCTTTCACCCTTTCCTTTTGCTCTCTAATAGACTCAGTTACATCCTTTATGGTTGCACCAGGTTGGTACGATTTTGTCAAATCCTCTACTATCACACCTCATACTAACGAGTCTCCATACAGTACTCTATTCTTCATTTTGTTCATGTTCACACTCATACGTCTATTTTTCCTGTCATACTTTTTATTATTGGCTGGTTCATTCAGTCGACTTTTGCTCATACGCTCTAGCTGCTGTTTTGCCCCTTGTATCGCACCATTCAACAACGCAATCTCACTCATTGCATCTATCTCATCTTTTTTATTCTCAGTAAAACCATTAATACTATCATTCACACTTTCTACATTCACACTCTCACAATTCTCTGGTACAACCTCGCCGTTTCTTGTCATATCCCTATTTTCTTCATTCTGAAGTTTGACAAAAATATCACACTCACGATCCAAAATACTCTTCAATTGCTCATTCTTCCTACATTTTCTACACACATTCACTCCTTTATTATCATCTAACCACACTCCGACCGCACTCCGTAAAGCGTACATTTCGCAGCTAGTACACTGAATCATCTCTTTTATACTACTGTTCTTTGATAAAGATGGCGAACCATCATTACTGGCCGCCATTTTCCTTCGTACTGGAGCCATACTTACTTGCAATGTATTTTATCAAATTATAAATTATAACACACCAAAAACACACAAAAAGATGCACTAAGAGACGTAAGGCAAACAAAACTGTGCAATATTAAATAAATTTATCAACGATAACTGAAAATAATACTTATCTTATCCGGAGCTTTCACGAACACTACGCACTACGAATCCCTCTAGCGGTGACAGCCCCAATAAAATATGTTATAAAGACACACAAAATACTCTAAAAACACGAAAATCGTTCTAATATACTATAAAACCAGTTTTCTAAGGAAAAACACCAAAAATCACCAATTTTACACGAGCGCTAAATTACACCGACCACTCACCATATAACTCGAACCCCTTTCCCATTAGATGGGATATCAGGATTAGATGGGATATCAGCTAGGGTTGTGCAAAAATGTGCAAGAGAACTGGTAATGACTTTGACTAAGCTGTTTAATTTAATTCTCAGCTCTGGTAGAGTTCCAAGGGAGTGGAAAGAGGACAAAATTATTCCTTTGCATAAGGGAAGTTCTAAGACTACAGTAGCAAATTATGGACCAATCAGTATCTCTGGCGTTGTGGCATACTAGAAACATTGGTAAAAAAGAGAATTCAAGAATGGGTACATAAAAATATGATACTGTATGAGGGTAAACATGGCTTTGTGAAATGTTGGTCATGCCTTAGTATTTTACTAACTTTTTATAATGGAGTAACAGTTGAGTTGGATAAAGGAAATGGTTACATGATGATTTTGCTGGATTTTGCAAAGCCATTTGACAGAATACCATATGGAACACTGTTATGCAGATTACACCAAGTGGGGATGAATATGACACTGGTTAAGTGGATAAGAGGGTGGTTGCTAGACAGATATCAAAACGTGGTATATGGAGAGGCAGAATTGGGGTGAAAACAGGTGACTAGTGGTGTGCACAAGGTTCAGTGCTATGGGACCATTGCTGTTTAATTTGTACATAAATGATATAGGAAATAACCTGAAAGGAAATATTCAGTTGTTTGCTGATGATGTGAAATTAGATCGAGTAATAGTTAATTAAGGCGATGTAGAAGCTTGCAGGACGATTTAAATAGGCTATCAGTATGGACAAAAGTTAATGGGTGTCAGTTTAATGTTGAGAAATGTAAAGTTATGCACTTTGGGATAAATAGATTACAAGCCGTTTATCACATTGATGGCACTGTAGTCCAGGAAATAGATGGAGCTAGAGATTTAGGGGTGGTGGTATACAGAGAGTTAAAGTTTAGAGGACATATTGCTAAGGTAGCACATAATATTACTCGGCTAGTGAAGAACACATTAACAACCTCTTTATAAAGCCTTGATACACCCACATCTGGATTATTGTGCTCAAGTCTGGTCCCCTGAGTTTCTTGGGGATGTTGAAACAGTGGAGAGGATTCAGAGGCAAGTGGCCTGTTGAATGTGCCCTATGAGGATAGATTGAAGGTGTGTGGATTGCAGAAGTTTGTTGATAGGGGGAAAAGAGGAGATATGATAGAAACATTTAAATTGCTTAAAGAGTTTTATAGGATAGATGCAGGAGAAATGTTTCAGCATTTGGCTAGAAGGACCAGAACAAGAGGTCATCCCTGGAAGTTGAATAAAGGTGTGGTCAGTAGGGGGTGTGAGAGCTAGATTTTTTGCTTGGAGAGTGGTGAATGAGTGGAGTGAGTTGTCATAGTCAGTTGCGAGTGCTTTTTCAGTTAATGGGTTCAAGGAGAGGTACAATAGATTGGGTCTCCCAAGATGAGTCTTCAGACTCCATGGAGGTGCCCGTATAATAATAATATTTCATGAAATGCTATAACTATTATTGCAGCAAATTAAAGGTGGTCCAACATGAACAGAATAACACTTTATTTTTCATACAGTGAACAGTCAGAAGTTTGTATATAATATAAATACTATGTTAATAATATTCTCCTTAGCCTGTAATATGTGTAACTTGTTCCACTCATGTTTGTGGAATAGTTGTAGACTTTAGGAGCTTTACTTCACATTCCTCAAGTGAATAGGAATGTTTATTTCAGGAGTAAAGTGCATTTGTACAATTTAAAAAAATTTCTTGTTCTTCTTTCTCTTCTTCTCCTTGTGTAATATTGAAGAAGAAGAAAAAAATGTATAACTTTATTCACTTGTAATTTTTTAATTTAATTTTTTTTTCAGATGATGATAAAATCAGCTGGACTGTAACCTAAATAATACTAATTCAGGTTACATTAATAATTCATGCAAATAATATTTGAAGAAAACTACATGATGGTGCAAAAATTAACAGAGACCTAAATGTGTCAGCCCTTTATTTTCTCAGACCTCAGTATTCCATAACCTCTACCTAAGGATTGAATATGCCACTCCCCTGAGTAGACCTTATATTAAATGTTTATAAAAGAACAGGTTCATTTTGGTCCATTCCTGCATCAAAATGGAATTCACATAATGTGGTGAAATTGGACATGTCGATGTCACTCTTAGCTGATGTTCTGTGCTGGCCAGACTTGCTTTTGTACTCCCATGTCTTCAGGCCTTATTGCACAGCCTTTGCATATTACATGCTTCATTTTTGATGCGAAACTGAGTCATTATCACGAACATATCACATATAATATGGAGCATCAATATAATATTTGGCATTAATTTTTCTAGGCATCACAACAAAGAATTCTAAGCCAAACCAAGAGAAACGATGATCACACACATCATAAGATTACTGCCCCTACACTTACTATGTGATGATACATTCTAATAAATGCTCTTCTGGCACTCATCATACCTTAAATACATCCATCCAATTTTAAAAGTGAATATTGTAATTCATCACTCCATACTACAGCTGACAGTCTGCTGTTCAATCATGGCAAGCTCTGCATCACATAAGTTGAAACAGGGCATTATTTGGAGTAATATTCATTTTGTACACATCAGTTCCTCCATAGAAACTAAGGCTGTAGCTTTGAGAAAGTAATATTCTGGCACAAACTTCTATAGCTATGGATGCTCTGAACTTCTAGTTGAGAGAATCCAACTAGAAGTTCAGAGATACTAATGTTGCAATTGCATGAATTGATCTGATGACTAATGCCCTGCTGGAAGTTAGGTGATAACTTTAAATTGCATCCACATTTCCTGTATTGTACACAACTGGAGTCATTTTAGCATGCATTCTTATATCTTTATTCCTTGTTGTGGTATTCACAAAAATAGGAATGCCCATATAATTTTTGTAATACAGTATA
Source organism: Typopeltis vanoorti (assembly GCF_054136105.1). Lineage (NCBI taxonomy): Eukaryota > Metazoa > Arthropoda > Arachnida > Uropygi > Thelyphonidae > Typopeltis > Typopeltis vanoorti. The sequence goes on along the minus strand of NC_143565.1, from coordinate 20,442,948 downwards.
TCATTGATAGTAAACTATGCTGCTCTCTTTGAGTAGATAAAGTTTATTTATTATTCATTATCAGTACACTCATTATAATTAAATAGTATTATTCTGTCAAAGTTTAAATGAAACAAAATTCTTTACCTGAATAAAAAAACTTTAAAAATATTGATGTAGTATTATAGCGATGATTTTGTCTCCTTAACTGAGTGGTTTTATCATGCATTGCTTGCCTTGGAGAAAGAATCATCATAATTTTCTAAGTACCTCCAGGTGATTTACAGGATGCTGTAATAGTTAAACATGATTAAATTTTTATTGTATACTAACTTTCGGTCTTGTCCTTTTCTTCTTACATTTTAGTCATTTAAAGCAATGCTAACTGCATCAATCCATCTAGAACCTGTTCTTCGACTGGTCTTTTCCTGCCATGATTGTGTCAAACATTAACTTTTCCTCTCTTGCTTACACATTCTTAAATACTAATAATGTGAAGTTCTGGTCAGTCTGTTCCCCTAATTTGCTATGCCTATTTACTAGCCTGATGTGTTAATATTTGTTTGAACTCTGTTACACACACACACACACACACACACACACACACACACACACACACACACACACACACACACACACACACACACACACACACATTCTTTATGCTGATTTCAATCCTGTTCAATATAAATTTATTCGAGTTGACTCCTCACCACACCATCCTTGCTTATTCTGCTGTCCATTTACTTATTTCATTTACCATCTTTAATAACAGCTAACCTGTTCTTCAGGTTCCCTGACAATGCAGTTGATATTTTCTGTTTTTCTACCAATTTTATGTTTATTATTATTGCTGATTTTCATACACGTCACAGCAAGTATTCAATTTAAATTGAGTCCAAATGACTTGCAGTAGATTTATTTAGCATCATCTGCATAGAGTAAAGTATCCAATTTAATATCTGATTTTGATTAGTTTTAATACCATTTCCTAATATGAACATCATCATCATTCATTATAGATGATAAATAACAATTGAGATAGCTCTTACAAAATCTTGTAAGGTAAACTATCTCAAATTTTGAAGTGTTAAGAACAATAAGCACAAAGTTGTTCAGACAAAGATATCCTGTATTTTGTTACTTATTTATTATTACCTTTAAGATTTAATGGTTTATCACAATAGGTAAAAAGAATCAAGTGCTTTATCATCAGTATTTTGACTTCTAGTTCCTAGGTGTTCTCAATTCTAGAACATTCACAAAGACACAATTCAGAAATAATTAAGGGTATGAATATTTAAGTATTTTATGAATGTGGTCTGGTCAGAGACCATTCCAAAACAGCATTAATCCCTTACACTGGGTGGACTTCTGAAAGAATTAAAAAATAGGTAATTTATGGATGTTTCATACCAAGTATGCAACATCCATAAAATAGTATTCAACCTAGTCTTTCTTATCTGCTTCCTAAAGATGAAATTCACATCTTATTGATGCATGTGTTAAGATTACTGTAAATATGCCTATCATGAACCAGTACATTGGATCTTCAACTAAAATAAAAAATAAAGGGGATAAGGGTGTTTTCTATTTTTAATTAATTTTTTATTTTTAACAATCTGGAAACCTTGCTCTAGAGAACTAAACATAAAACTTTTTCAAGCCACTTCAGGCTTCCAATAAGCAGGATGGCAGTCTCATACTGTGCAAAGAAATTAATCTCCTACCTTAGGACAATCACAAACATCCATGAGCACTGCAGGATTCGAATCTGCAACCTGTTGGTTGAAGAGCAGATGTGATAACCATTCAGCCAGCCAGACCAACAAATGAAAAACTACCTCATCGGTGGAGTAGTTTCGATAAGCATGTAGTGTCCCCCAAATTTCCTGGGCTTTGTCGGAAATTCTGTTTATGCTTCTGATGCCATGCAGTCTTGATGAACCAAAAGAAAACATCAAGTTAACTGTTAATATGTTTATTGCAAATGTTACTTGTGTAGAAGAAATCCCATAGTGTCAATTTACAGAATGCCTAATGGTAAGGAGTGAATATGAGCAAATAGAACTTTGAGAGTTGTTCTTTAAGTCTTCATATTCCTTGTAACAAATATAAATATGGTTCTCATCACAATAATTTTTTTAAGTTAGCATGATACTGAGCTAATATTGATACTCAATATTTTAATATTCAGCACAGGCCACAAAGAACCTCAGAATACTTAATGGGGAATTTGTGCCATCATATAATAACTCATATGTTATGTGTTTTCTATTAATATGAGATTTGGAAGTAAATCTGAAATCTTTGCAGCAGAAATTGAGTATCTTAATAAAACCTGTATCTTAATAAACCTGTACATCACACCAAATGATGGCATATTCTTTGCTGAAACAGTGTAGAACATCTTTCAATGAAATCCTGAAAAAGTCTCCATTAATATTTTATCATATGCCTTTCCAACTCATTCCACAAATGTCCAGTTTCGATAATTCCAATGTGACATTGCTGTCTTCAGATCTGGTCCTTATGCGTCTGGACTTGTGACAAGTCATTATCTTGTTTAAATATGTAAGACCTTATTTCCATGTAATTTCATCATTAGAGAATGTTACTTTACAATACTGCAGTATTACACTTCATTTTTGACAAAGCCAACTAGTAGTGACATTCCATACCAGGAAAAGCATCCTTCGGCTAACACATTTTTCATGCAACAGCTCATTAATGAAATGCTTTGAATGCAAGAATTCCCTTGTGAGACTATTATATTATATGAATCCCACCCATGAAAAGTTGTAAGCCTGTAATACATTAGAGTACATTAGTATTGCCAGTGAGCTAAGGATTAGATCTGGAAACTGCTCTAGAGGTCAAACATGGAACTTCAGAATAGTTCCCATATCATCTGATCCATTGCTCACTGGCAATACTAATGTATTACAGGCTCACAACTTTTCATGGGTGGGATTCACATAAATATATATATAATATTGTAAGAAGGGAATTCTTGCCATTAGAATCATTGCATTAATGAGCTGTGGTCTATAGAAGCTGGAAGAAAGAGAGAGATGGAAAAGCATTCTTTCCTCCAGTGGAATAGTCTGGATATACCAATAATAGCTTTCAAGAGACCTACACTATCCTGACTGCAATGTATAATTTCCCCCAAGGGTCACATTGTTTAGTGTGAGCCTACCATCTTCAGTAGATAAGATAGTACTCACACTAGGCAGTGAAATTTATCTACCACCTAAAGACACTCACAAACATCCATGACTACCATGGCATTCAAATCCATAAAGCTAATTGTTGGTACAGTATTCACTGCCAAATAAGTAATATACTAGTCTTCTGAGGTAGATGTAGAAAGTTTTTTTTTTTTTTTGGCTTATTTGCATGGACTTGAAACTATATTATATTATATTATTTACATCCATATTATATCCAAGTATATATAAACAGTTTTCATATGAAATTGCATTCATTACATGCTTTTGTATACTGAGAGCAGTTGACTTCATCACTAGTTGCTATAAGTTTAACATATGAATATATCAGTTCCACAAATACTGCAAAACCTATATAAGCACATTGTGCTCAATGAAAAAGCAGAAGTGATGCTGTTTCATTTCATTTGCAAATCAACTGTGAATGGATGTTGAGCAGCTGGTACTTTGCATGTTGTAAGGTTTGAGGAATGATGGATGCCAGGTCTGTAGAATAGTGCCCATGGAAGTACCCGTAGAAAAGACAGAAGGTAGAATCAGACCATATTCTTTCATTCCATTTCATTCCAAGAGTCATTCCAACTGGTATCTCAGAGATACCAGTTGGAATGACTCTTGGAATAAATACTACAGGCAGCCCTCAGTTTACACCTCGCTTCTGTTCCTGAAACAAACGGGTGTAAACCAAATTAGCGTAAAACGAACCCAATTTTAATGGGAGGTACAAAGTTATGTTCCGCACAGTCAAAAAATATGCACATGAAGTATGTAACGTTATTATATTTAAAGCTTTGATAATACATACATATATATTTATTAAAATAAAATTATTAATAATGAAAACAAAAAATTATATACAAAAAATATGAAACTTCGAAAAGATATTACATATTTCTATGTTGCAGTTCCTGGTTTTGGATCACCTGCATTTTTTTTTAAAAAAGTATCCAGTGTTAACTGCCTAGATTTTCTTTTCCTTTCTTTAAGGAGTTCAGTGTATGATCGAATAGATGTGATTACACTCCTTTTTATGTTCGCACTCCATTCCCAATCGTGGTCCATTTCGCAGAGTTCATCAGCCAATGTCTCTATGCTTGCAAGGATACGCTGTAAATCGGTCGTTTTTATATCTCTCAGAGGACCTTCTTCATTTTCTTCTCCTCCTTTGGATGTTGACTTAATTGTTTGGCTAATTCTTTTAAGTCTTCATTGGAAAGCGGTTTATCATGGCTCTCTAAGACTTCTTTCGCATCTTCAGTTGTAATATCGTCCAATCCCACTTCTCGCGCAAGCTTGGTAACGTCTTCAATAACATTCTCCTCTTGCTCTAATTCCTCGAAGTCGTGCATAAATGCTGAAAGAAGTTTTCACCATGCTCCTTTTAAACACTTTGCTGACACTTCATTCCAAGCTGCCTTGATGTTGTTAATGCCCTTCAAAATATATCGAATGACCGCCAATAGTCTTTAATAGTTTTTCCTGAAGTGTCCAAGACTCTTACCATTTACATAAATGTTATACGGAGGTAATAGACTTTGAAGATTGATATAATCCCCTGATCCATCGGTTTCAAAAGCGATGTTGTGTTTGGGGGCATGTAAATAAACAACCTTGACATCAAATGGTGTACTTACTTCAGCAAGGTTTTGAGGATGTCCAGGGGCATTATCCAAGAGAAGCAATGCCTTGGCTGGCCAATCATTTTCTTTACAGAACCGAAGCACGGTAGGACAAAAATAATTTGTGTACCAATCTATAAAAATGCCTTGTGTAACCCAAGCTTTCTTGTTCCATTTCCAATAGACTGGCAGCATGGCTTTTAGACTCTTGAAGGCACATGGTGCCTGTGTATGCCAACATCGGTTTAAGCTTGAAAGTTCCGGAGACATTTTGCACCCAACAAAAGCACATCTATCTTTTGCAGCTTTAAAACCTGGCACAGAACGTTCTTCACAGGAAATGAAGGTGCATGATGGCAATTTTTTCCAGTAGAGCCCAGTCTCATCAACATTAAAAATGAGATCATGAGGATAACTTCCTTGTTCTACACAGTCTTGAAATTCTTTAGGAAAAGCAGCTGCTGCTGCAACATCTGCACTTGCCGCCTCACCACATAATTTTTTGACACTATGGCACTTACTTCGAGACTTAAATCTCATGAATCAACCTTTGCTTCCTAAAAATGTTTCTTTCCCTCCATCTGTCTTTTTAAGATCCTGAAAAATTGTTTTTGCTTTCTCAGTTATGATATTAATTTTTCCAGTTTTTCATGAAGTTTACCCCTGCTATAACTTACATGTTTCACATTTAGTACTGCTGTAAATTGTTGCACAGACTGTTTTATTCTATCTGCATTTTTCATAATTGTAGTATCAGTCGATGGAGGTAAGTTCATACTTCTACAGACATTAGTACGTGTCTGCCCATCTTCCATTCTTCGAATCACCTCCATCTTCTTTTCAAGTGTGATTGATTTCTGCGCCTTCTTAACACCAAGTTCTGCTAAATTTTCTGCACTTCTTTTATCAGACATGGTATGTAATTATGTACTTTATCAATTTAAATACGTATGTATGTAAAAAAAATTAAATAGAACAATTAGGTAGATTCAACAATAAAACTAGGTTTGATACATATACGTCGTAGTAGCTCGGTAAACATTCAAACACTAGAGTGCCTGCTAGTGTCGTTTCTCAGTCAGACCACAATACAATAAGAAAGCATGCGCAGACATCTGCCATTATTGTGAATCGGCGTAAATTGAACCGTTGTAAACCGAGGGCTGCCTGCATTTCACATTTAGTGTGGCACACCAAAATCCTTCCTTAAAAATGCTTGTGATATCCATAAAATGAATATCACAAGCTGATTAATTGATGACACTTTCTCGCAGATGTTCTGTTTCTGCTCTCTGCCTCTTCTGTATATGCTTTCATGTGCTGTTCAGCTGAATCAATACCATTCCTATATTTTCCTTTTAACTTATAAGCATACCATAAACTGTGGTCAACATCTGTTTATTTTCCAGCTTCCTACCAACCAAACCAATTTTGCATCCTCTTCCTTCATTCCATTTTTTTGGAGCACTCTTCCATACCTTTTCCCCCCAAGAACCACATTCTCCAGCTGTTCAAAAATATACTGAGCTCCTTGTTTCCTCTTCTTCTCTACTGTGTGCCCTCATGTAGCACTGATGTGCTATAAGTTTTGCAGTTTTTTGTGTGCATTAGAATTCATATAAAAATAAAATTTGTGATTTGTATAGACGTAGCAGCTGGACAGATGAAAAATAGTGTCTTTAGCAGAAAAGATCAATTTTTATTTTTTTATTGGAGGTGTGTGGGGGTGGTAGGAGTGAAAAGATAGTGGATGTGATGTGCTGTACTAGGAAAATATGGAGGTTAATGCCCAAAAAGAGAGATCTAGTTATGATTAAAAGTAAACAGAGATGAATGGAGATTTTGTGGGAAAGGTACCAGGACTATGTTTTAGTTATATTGAAGTTTACTAGATTGTCCTCTTCCATTGAAAAATGGCAGCATGGAGAACAGTATTTAGGCACTGGTTGTGGTGCTTGGAATACTTGGGCACGATGTGATTTACTAAATGAGTAGGATAACTATTATTTTTGAGAAAATTACAATGCAATATTGAATATTAATTACAATAACTTTAGTTAAACTCTTTTGATATTTCAGCAAAATCAAATTCCCATCATCAAGGAGCACAGAACAATGATATGTGCACACAGACAGTAACACTGAGTAAATGAGGCTGAAGAGAGGCAACCATGTTGGCCTATAGTCCTAAATGGCATCCACCATCCCACCAGACTAAATTATGTGGTCTTGGCCATATGGCCTGAAAATCTGAGGATGAGGTTTGGAAAGTTAATTGACCAACAGTTACCCTTCCCCCTCCCTCAATATGGGATTATAAAAACCCTATATAACTGGACAAAATTAATCAGTTCTGCTAACAGTGCCCTCTAACTATTGAACTTGACCACATTCTCAACACTTTCTTAACCAATAGTTACAATCCCCATCAAATCCAAAAATATTAAAACCCCAAAATTGCAACCTACTCCTCCCCTCTAGAACAGAGACTGCACAAAATCTGTCACCATTCCATATATCCAAAACATATCTGAAAAATTAACAAAAATCCTAAAGAAATGCACCTTGCAACCACTTACAGACCACATAAAAATTGGCATTCCTTATCTGCTCCACCAAAGACCAGCCACATTCTCTAGACTTACCAGGTATTACCAGGTTTCTTGCAGTTGCAAGCTCTCCTGCTACGGCCAAACAGGCAGGACTGCCAATATCAGAATTTCTGATCACATGGACTACATCTGGTTTCACCAATATGGCAACTCTGGACTTGCTGATCATGCTTTGGATATCTACCACAGGATATACCAGAAGAAGGCCACTCTACTCTTCTGTAGCAAATACAAATATGAGAGGTTATTCCTTGAATCTACCTCACCTGAAAGACTTTGGAAAGAAACTTTCCAAACCTCAAAATATTTGAATATATGAAACTGCCCAAAATATCCTCAGATATCTGGCCCAACTGCCAAATGACCCTATTTAGACCACTAGGGGACAGCATTTAGGACTCTAGGTCCAACTTTGGTTCCTTTCTTCAGCCTCATTTGCCCAGCATTAGTGCCTGTGTGTTCATCTCATTGTTTTGTGTTCCCTGATGATAGCAATTTGACTTTACCAAAATATTGGGAGTATTAGTTAAAGGTATTGTAATTAACATTCAGTATAAATTGTAATTTCCTCCAAAATAACAGTCACCCTATAAGCCTTTCTATTGAATAAATTGGTAGAAGGAATGAAATGCGCTGTTGTCAACAAAACTGTGGCTAAAATTTGAGGAATGAGAGGTCATTTATGTATAAGAGAAAGTGGATAGGCAAAAGAAAGTCCTAGGGCCTTCCTGCATTGGTAGGAAAATCAGAGAGGAAACAAATCATCCAGTTGCGAGGAATAGATAGCAGATCATAGAACATAATACCTACCTCTGACATGTGTCCAGAGATAGGTGATTATAAGTTAGGTTATCAGCTGTGCATCTCGAATGATAGCATCCACACTAGTGGTCACTGATTATTAACTCTTGGGTCTCTAGGTAATGAAAAAATTGACTGTTAAATGTGTAAATGCCTATAAGAGTTTTTATTTCTGCTGGATTATTTTACTCATATTTGATATTTTGAATCCTTTCAAAAATTTGTCTGGCCATTCCAATTTTTGTTTTAATCAGACAAGATTACAATGTATCAAAATTACATATTGCAGTACTCTGCCAGAGCAGAGTACTGCAATATGTAATTTTGTAATATGTAAATATGTAATAGAATTTATACTTGCCAAAAAGTTATATGCTCGTTTAATCCTTTACCAAGTGTAAGCAAACAAAGTTTGTGCCTGAAGTATCTTCACAACTAGGCTGCCTGTATATGGAGCCTGATGATTTCACATCAGTTGCCTTAGTATCCCATAATGCAAAGTACACTTCCTTTCAGAAGTGCATAATGCTATGAATTAAGGGAAGGTCACTACCAAGACTGGTTTCAACCTTTATTGAGGTCTCATCAGTGGGAGTCAGACTCAGGAAGATAGCAAGGTAGAATTAATGCAGAAATCATATATTTCTCATATATATAAGTAGCAAAAGAAAAGAAAAAAAAGGTGTATTAAAAAACCTTTCTGAAAATATTTAACTGTATAGTTCAGTTTTGGATTCAATTTCTGCATTTTTCCATCTGACCATTTCTTGTGACAAAATTAGGAAAAAGAAAATTATGTCTAGAGCACTCATTCTCAAATTTTTTACCTGGGGAACCTCTTGAAATAATTTTCAGGTCTCAGTGTACCCTTGCATAAAAATTATAACTATATGTTTATTTATTTATATCTTACATGACATATATATATTTATATGTATTATTTATATGATGTTTATTTTATTTTATTTTTTTTCCAATCATGATCTCTTGCAGAAATCCCAGTTTGAGAAAACCTGGTCTAGAGTATGTATGCCAAAAACAGTTTGAAATTTAATAAATGCATTCTAACTCTTGACCAACTTGTTGGATTTTTACAAAAGTACCACTACTAGATACAGTGCTTTAAATAATGTACCTTTGTCACAGGAATCATGATAGTTCTTATGAAAACAGCAAGAAATATCAACAATTGAAATTTTGACTTTGAAGTCAGTATTCTATCTAAACAGTTAATAAGAGCCTGCTAGCTCTAATTATTATTTATGTGATGTTTAGAGCATAGAACATTAGTTTTGTTGTTAAGTGAAAACTATTTAACTACAAAATTTAGTTCTTAGTTTAAAGAATGCTTTATAAGATTTTTTCCCCTTGTTATAATTTCATTTTTTCTTGGCTATATATAGGGTGAACAAAATTAAAGTATTCCTGTTTTTAATGCCTTTGTGGAGCATAATCAGTGATCAGTGATCAAAATGCTATGAAACTTTGCATTACACACAATGTGTCATGCAGAAGCGATATCTGGGGAGAAGAAAAAAAAAGTTGAAAATTCACTAAGGGTGCTGTATAGTGTACCAAATGTAGATGTAATAATTTTTCTTTGTGTGAAAGAAAAAGAAAAGTGACACAAGCATAAATAACACATATTTATTCACTTTCATTATGCATTCACAGGCTGTACTGTTCAATTTGTTGCCCTTCCCACTATACCCCACAAACTGCTTCCTTTGTACAGTGTGTTCAAGCAGAACACAGCTTGTTGGGGGCTGATGTTGTGCACGTGCTGCATTATGTTTTATTTCAGCACTGGCAAGCTATCAGGATGATCCCAATAAACCTTGTCTTTGAGAAATTCCCAGAGCCAGAAGTCATCACAGGGGTTCAGATCAGGTGAATGGGATGGCCATGCAGTGAGAAATGCATGGCTGATCACTCTGTTTTCTGTGAAATGCTCTCGAAAAACCTCCGTATGGATTGACTGATGTGTGGAGGGGCCCCTGTCTTGTATGAAAATGACTGAATCCTTGCACAGGTGCTGCTGTGGCACAACAAAATTGTTTATCATATCACAATTTCTCTGCAGTAACTGAGTAGGTCAATAGGACTTACTGTTGAATGTCATCAAAGAAGAATGGTCCAACAGTAAATGATGCTGTAAACCCACATCAGACATAACTTTGAGTGAATGCAAAGGAATTTGTTGGATTGCACGGGGTTTTGCACAGTTCATACCTGGCAACTGTGGGCAGTTGACTCACTTTCACCTGAGCAGAGCTGTGAGTACAGCTCTATTCAGGTGAAAGTGAGCCTCATCTTCCCGCAAAATCATCCACGTCCATGCAGCATCCAACGCCACTTGAGCAAGGAATGTTAAAGCGAATGTTGGTTGACTTGAAAGTCCTACAGGTGCATCCTGTGTCAGAGTTACCTTGAATGGGTAGAAATGATAGACTCTTCTGTAGAATTTTCCAGACATTTGTGTAAGGCATATCTTTATATCTATACAGCACATGCATTGCAGGAGCCAACTCTGTTCTTCATGGCTTGCTTCACAATGGTAGTATCAACTTCATTAACTTGTGAACTGATTGGTTTGCAACCTCTGCCAGGTCCAACTCCCAATGATCTCGTTTCTTCAGAATGACTAATCATTTGTTGCAGAGCACATGGAGATAGTGGACCTCATCGACATTTTTTCAGGCGATGAAATTCGCGGAGTGTAGCAACAGCATTGCAGTTCTTTAGGTAATACAGCTTCACGAGCAAAGCACATTGGGGCAAGGTTAGTGCTATCACTGTGGATGGTATTAACAACCAGAATGAAGGGAAAAATCTTATGTCCATCTTTTTGAACCATCCTGGCACTTGCCGAGTTGCATGATATGCAAATTTTGGTGTTTGCAATGCCCTGTGGTGATGAATTTTGGAACTATTTTTTTTCCTTGTTTTTCTTCCACATGATGCACAATGTATTCCTGCAAAGTTTCACAGCATTTGGATCAGTGGATGGTGCTCCACAAGGCCTTAAACAGGGATACTTTAATTTTGATCACTGTGTGTGTGTGTGTGTGTGTGTGTGTGTGTGTGTGTGTGTGTGTGTGTGTGTGTGTGTGTGTGTGTGTGTGCACGGTCATGTGTACACACACATCTATTATTTATTTATTTATATACCAAACTGGACTGCTAATGTTTACAAAATACTTTGAATTTATAAGTATTTATAAGTAATTACTCAGTATGATCCAGTGCAATAGTTTCTGTTGGCATGTAGTATTGGTTCAAGATTGTTGATAAAAAAAAAAAAAAACGATTATAATGCTGATTTTATTGATTAGTCAGTTTGAAGTGTTACTACTATACGTGTAAGTGTGTAATTATGTATATTTATATACACACACACACACACATATGAGCCTCCATAGTTCAGTCAATATAGACAAAACCCTTTGGTCGGAAAGACCTGGGTTTGATTCCTGTCAGTGATGTGAGGAACTTTTATCTGGTCTCTTTGAACTAAAGGTGAGTTAGCTGGTCTTATATGGAGGTAAGGGGTTTTTTTCACCTGGAAACTCGGAATTTTCTCCCCCAGAACAGGCAAACCGGCCCCGTGAACATATACTTCTACAGACATAGGACACCTCCAGGAATAAAGAGTAACAAACGTATTCCATAGGATTTCGGTTCCAAATTCTTACATGGTAAAATGTGTAGCCTCCAATAGCTCAGTTGGTATAGACAAAGCCCTTTGGTTTGAAAGACCTGGGTTTGATTCCCGTCTGTGATGTGAGGAGCCTTTATCTGGTCTCTTTTGACTAAAGGTGAATTAACCAGTCTCATATGGAGCTGTAAGGTTTTTCTCCCAGTAAGTTGAGTTTTTCATCACAGGCAAACCGTCCTGTGAATACACATGGCTACAGTCATAAATACTTATGGCTAGGCAGGCAATGGGAAACTACCTTGCTTCACAATCATCTCCCTGGTATAGTAGCGTATTCGCTATCCACCAGCCAATAGGCTGAAGGGAAAAATACAATACACACACGAGGGTTGTTCGAAAAGTTTGGTAAAAAAATGAACACATTGTTTTGGAAAAAATCACTTTTATTTCTCAACATAGTCTCCGTTGAGGTCTACGCATTTGGTCTAGTGAGTTTCCAATTTTTTCATTCCATCTAAAAAGTGGGATTTGTTAAATTGTGTAAAATAGTTATTGACAATCTTGATGACATTCAAAGAAAATTTTTTCCTGCCGAGCCAAATTTTTAAGTTTGGGAACAAGAAGTCATATGGGGCCAAGTCCCAAGAATACGGTGGATGTGGAACCAGTTCAAACCTCAATTTGTGCAATTTTGCCATTGTGATGGTCAATGCATAGGATGGTTCATTGTCTTAATGAAAGAGCACTTTTTTGTGCACCAATCTTGGCCGTTTTTCCGTCAGTTCTTCTTTTAAATGGTCCAACAATGACGCATAATAATAGACTCCTGTTATTGTCTTATCCTTTCCAAATAGTCTCTCATGATAATTCCTGGGAATCCCAAAAAACAGTTGCCATCACCTTCCGAGCTGACAAAACGGTCTTCGCTTTTTTTGGTGCTTGTTCACTGGGCATTGTCCACTATTTTGACTGCTGATTGAACTCAGGTGTGTAGTGATGGATCCAAGTTTTGTCTACAGACACAAATCGACACAAAAAATCCTGTGAATTGTGATTAAACATTGTCAAACACTGCTTCGAAATGTGTTTTTGATCAATAGTCAACAATTGTGGCACCAGTCACACGCACAGCTTTTTCATATGCAATTTTTCATGCAGGATAACCCATTCAGTTGAGATGCCTAACTAAATGGGTTAATTGAAATCTCAGCAATCATACGCACTTTCACTCGGTGGTCTTCCATAATGATACCATGGATTTTGTCAATCATTTCCTTCGTAATGACCTCAGTCGCATGTATGGAGCATTCGTCATCTTCGATAGACTTACGACCATGTTTAAACTCATTTATCTAAAAATAAATATCCTTTAATGCTGTGCAGAGTCCCCATGAACTGCATCTAACTTGGTATTGATCTGCGTGGCTACCCAATTCTTCAAATAAAAGCATTTTATCACTGCATGAAACTCATTTTTCTCCATTTTTATGAAAAATGTGGACACGGACATTTTAAATGTTTGCCAAACGAGAACTACGCATTGCACATCGCTACAATTTTGCTAGTGGTCATGAAAAGGTGATACATGCTGACACTGGTATGCATGAACAAACTATGTTGCCGTCTATTGGAAATTTACTAAACTTTTCAGACAATCCTCATATATATATGTGTTTGTGTATATATATATATGTGTGTGTAGAAAGTTTTTTACCTTGGGTATAATATATGTTAAAGATGCCAAGCTATTTTAAACCTGGTTTTACTCCATTTCCCAAGTAAGCAAACAGACAAATAAGTCAAGTTTGCGCCTGCACGTAGTGCAAGTCTAGGCAACTCGTGATAAAGGTGGAATAAGCTCAGATCACTATTCTTAATATTTACCCTTAATGCAAAGCCCATCTCCTTGAGGAGATGTATGATGCTATGCATTAAAGGCAAGGGGCCACTACCCAGACCGGTTTCGACCTTTATTGAGGTCTCATCAGTGGGAGCCAGGCTTAGAAATACCAAGGTTGAGTAATACAGAGCTTATGTAATTATACTGATGCTAAAAACTTTTACAAAAAATAGTATTTAGGATCACTGTTGAAACGCTGGCTTTTCAACAGTGTGCTGGCTATTCATAACTATTATTTTTGAGGAAATTACAACATATCATCATCATCAGTTGCATCAGTCTTGGGACTGATGCAACTGATATTGGTATTGGTTGGTATTATGATTTTTGGTATTGGTATTATGGTATTATGATAGCTCAGCAGCAATTTCCTCCATTCTGCTCTGTCATTTGCTTTCTTCTTTAACCTCCTGGTAACTCCTCAAACCCGTGCTGTTTTTACTTCGTCAAGAAAGCTTTTCCTTGGTCTGCCTCTTCTTCTTTCCCCCTCTATTTTGCCTTCAGTTATTCTTTTCACAAGTCCATCATGTTGATGTATATGTCCAAACCACCTATCACTTCTAATTTTGATCGATTTTATTAGAGTTCTTGTTTCGTTTATCTCTCTCAGGACTTGTTGGTTTGATTTTTTTTCTGTCCATTTTATTTTGTTCATGCTATGCCAGCACCACATTTCAAAAGCCTCCAATCTTCTCACATCTTCTCTGCCTAGAATCCAGGTTTCACATCCATACAGTGCAGTGCTCCATAGGTTGAGGTTTCCTGTTAAAATGCTTTTCATCTTGGAGAATTGTGCTTTTCATTGTTTATTCCTGATCTTATGTCTTCTCTTGTTCTTCTGCCATCTTCTGTTATTAGGCTTCCCTAAATATTTAAAGCTTTTCACTTGTTTTATTTGTTCCCTGCTGATGTCTGTATGCTCTGTATTGATAGGGATTTTGCCTATAACAATGATTTTAGTCTTATCTGTGTTAATTTTAATTTTATATTTTTCAAGGTTATTATTTAGTAATTCTAGCATTGTTTTTAACGTTCTTCTGTTTTCTGCTACAAAGGCTATGTCATCAGCAAATCTTATACATATGACTTGCTCACCATTTATCTTTATGCCACTATTTATTTTATCTTTGGTTTCCTGAATGGCCTTTTCAATATATAAATTAAATAAAAGTGGTGGAAGTATACATCCTTGTCTTACTCCACTCCTGATATTTATTATTTTCTCCTTATCATCGATTTTAATCCGTCCATTTTGATTTTTGTAAATTTGATAAATTATTTTCCTATCCCTCAAATCTATGCTGATATTAGTTAGACAATTTAGGAGTATTTGCTGGTTTACTTTATCAAACGCTTTCTTTAAATCAAGGAAGCAAATGTAAGTATTTTTACTAAGGTCTAATCCTCTCTCTATTATTGTTCTTAAACAGAGTATTGCCTCTCTTGTTCCTTTATTCTTTCTGAATCCAAATTGGTCTTCATCCAATAGACAATCTATTTTTGAATAAATTCTATTTTGAATAATTTTTAGCAGAATTTTGCTAACATGTGGGATTAAAGCTATTGTTCTAAATTGGCTGCATTTGTTTGCATTATTCTTTTTTGGTATTGGTATTATGGTTGATTTCATAAACTCCTTTGGTATTTCTCCTCTATCATAGATTTGGGCTATTAATTGATAGAGTAAGGTTTTGCCTCATCACCTAGATTTTGTAGCAGTTCTATAGGAATATTGTCTACACCTGGACTTTTTCCATTACTCATTTCGGACGGTGCTTTATCAAATTCTTCTCGCATTATTGGGGGTCCTAGAATTATCTTCATTTTGATTTTCTATGCTGATATCAACATCAAGTTCGTCGTCATTATAGAGATTTTCAAGATAATTCTTCCATTCCATTAATATATCCTCAGATTCTATTAGTAATTTTCCATTTTCATCTTTGATGGCATTGTTTTTACTGTTCTTATTAAATTTGAACGTCAGTTTGTTAATTTCTTTATAGGCTTTCTCTATGTTTTCTTTTTTAAATAATTCATCTATGTTATTACACTGTTCTTCCAGGTATTCTTTTTTAGCTTGTCTACATTTTCTTGTAATTTGATTTTTAAGATATTTGTATTTGGCCACATCTTCTTCTTTAACAGCATTTTTATATTTTCTTCTTTCATCCATAAGGCCAAGTATTTCATCTGTTATCCAATGTTTTCTTTTTCTGCATATTTCAATAATTGATTTGATGAATTTGTAATTAACTCTTTAATCTTATTCCATTGGTTTTCAATATTATTCTGACTATTTATGTTTTCTGGAATGTTATGATCAGTTGCCTCTTGGTATCCTCTCTTTATTTCTTTACTCTTTAATTTTTCAAGGTTCCATCTTATTGGTTTGTATCTTTGGATTTGTTTCCTATGTTTCAGTTCTGTTTTCATTAAGACAAGGTTATGGTCACTACTAATGTCGGCACCTGGATAGCTTTTGCAATTTTTTATTTGGTTTCTGTATCTTTTCTTGACCAATATATAATCTATTTGAATCCCCAGGTGCTTTCGAGGTGTATCTTCTTCTTCTTTTTGGAGCTTGAAATAGTGTATTTGCTATAACTAACTGTTTTTGTGTACAAAATTCTATTAATTGCTTTCCTACGTCCAAGACCAAATCTTCCTGAAATATTATCATTACTCTCTTCTCCCACTATAGCATTCCAATCTCCCATTATTATTGTATTGTCTCTGTCTTTAAAGCTGCTCCAGATTTCTTCTATTTGTTCATAAATTTCTTCTATTTTTTCATCATTATGTTGTGATGTTGGCACGTAGACCATTATAATATTGAGGTTTACTGGTTCATTTTGAATGCTTATCGCCATGATTCTGTCATTATAGTTGATTATTGTAGTGATTAACTTTCCAACTTTTTTATGAAGCATTATTACAACACCTGACTCATCTTTCTTTTGTCCTGAATATATTATCCGAAATTCTCCATGCCAGAAATCATCCTGTTCCTCCCATCTCGTCGTATTTCAAGTCTTTCCATTTCTTTTTTCACATTTTCTATTTTACCTGGTTCTAGCAGTGTTCTTGCATTCCATGTTCCAATATTCAGCTTATTTCTTGTCTTCATTTTTGAATAAGTACCAGGATTTCATTGGCTGTCGACCTGAGAAGCCCAGTTACTTCTCCTGCCGGGCATGACTCCTTCAGTGAAGGCTCCATCGCCAATCTTGATTTCATTTTAACTTCCATTGCTGCTTTTACTTGGAAATGTAATGTGGTGGTTTCCCCTTGCCTTCCACATCGCAGTATTGTAACATGTATGCTACAGGAGGTTAATACAAGTAGCGCAGCTGCCCACTACTATAACTATTAGTGGTTAGTTAAAAGAGGAGGAAACACCCCTAGCCCTCGAGTACTCTAATAGCTTCAGGGAGAATGGAGGACCTCCTCCTGAGGTTAGTAAGCAAGAAAAGAGACAGACAGAAAGTTTTAAGTAAAGAATCTTCATTAGGAAGAATATTAGTATGAGAGTAGAAGCAGAAAGTGGAAGAGTTAGAGAAAAGTATGACCAAAAGCTTTGAAATAGATCATACTTAGCTCTGGGACCCTGGGTTAGCCATGCCCGTGCCTACAAGTCACAAGCCCCATGGGGACATATACTGAATATTAATTCTAATAACTTTAATTGATGCTTCCAATGTTTCAGCGGAATCAAATTAACATTATCAGGGAACACAGAACAATGATGTGCGCATGTAGGCACTAGGTAAATGAGGCTTCAGCATCATTTACCTACTGTCTACATATCCAATGTAAGCACCTGCAGAAATCCTAAGCCAGAATAGAGGAAATGCAAGGTTTACTAACCTTTAGTATGGAATATCTGACCTGACAAAAAGCACAAGTCTTACCTTTCTTTTGGAAACAGCATGTATGATGTACTTAGGATAGTTGAAGTGAAGTGAGCTGTAGTTGTAGGCAGTGCTCTGTAGTCAGAACCTGGAGCTATATAGGCAAAAAAGAAGGAATGTGATAGAAGCATTTAAGTTACTTAAAGGGTTTTATAGGGTAAATGCAAGAGAAATGTTTCAGCACTTGGCTACAGGGGGGTTAGAACAAGAGGCCATCCCTAGAATTCAAGTAAGAGTGTAGTTAGTATTGGTGTGAGGACTAGATTTTTCACTTGGAGAGTGGTGAAGAAATGGAATGGATTACGAGAGACAGTTGTCAGTGCTTTGTCTGTTAATGGGTTCAGGAAGAGGTATTGAAAAATACTGTGTGGATAGTTTGGGTCTAAAGTGATGAGTCTTCAGACTCCATGGAGGTGCCTATACAGTAATAATCATAATAACTATTATTATTATGATTCAGGCCTCCATGGAGTCAAAAGACTCATCGTGGGAGGTCCTTCCTAGAAAACACAAAGACTATCATACCACTCCTTGAACTCATTGACCGTTTGTGCTATCACCACTATCACACAATGCATTCCATGGTTCAACCACCCTCCATGCAAAGAAATCATCCTCACCCACTTGCTCACCACTTCCTTTTGTAACTTCCCCTTGTCATCGCTCCTTCCCCTGTTCCAAAACAAAAGAACAAGCAAAAGAACTTCCCAGTGTCAACCTTGTAACTACCTCTCAACAGTTTAAAAGTCTCAATCATATCACCTCTCCTTCTTCCATCTACCAAACTCTGCAGCCCACATTCCCTCAATCATTCCTCATAACTAACCTTGTATAGTCCTAAAACCGTCTTTATAATAATAATAATTGTTGTTCCTTTTGTTTTCATTAAACTAAAGGTCAAATTAACTGTGTATTTTTAGCCTATAATGTAAACATCATTTCAGCAGCATTTCATTTGTCAGTTGGATATTATCGTTATTCACTTCAACTGTTCAAAACTAAATTATGATTTTAATAAATTAAATAGGAACCAAAGATGAAATTATGAAAAATTTTCTTTCTACTTCACAGCCTAGAATGTAGGGGATGCCAGCTAAAGTTTAGTAAGAAATAACAAATCAGCTTTTGATACCTTCAAGTGATGCACATGATTAATAATTGTACTGAGACCCAGATGTTGGTAAAATCAATAATGAAGTGTTTTTTTAGTTTTTAAGGGTGGGAGTTGGAAGGGTTGATGCTATTTTTTTTTTTTTTTCTGCTTGCTTCAATACATTGTTTTCTGATATACCTTTTCCATATGAGATCTGGCAGACCACTATTTTCAGAGTTTGTCTTCTATTATAATTAATAGAATTAATATCAGACCTCAATTTTATGAATTTCTAAACAAAATGAACAAAAGTTCATTGTCGTAAATTTTATTCTAGAAATTTAAGTGGGTAAGGCATTATTGTTTCTTGACTTCCCATCATCAAGTATTCTAATGGTTCTTTATTCTTTTTACAGAACGCACATTTGCTGGAAGGTCTATTTATAAAATTCCACCATTCTGATAGTTTGTTCATCTTTAAACCTAGTTTCCCAAGAATATCATTGTATGGCTTCAAACTTTGTGCTAAATGGTTTCAAGCCCATATCCATAAATAAAAATAAATTATTATGATAGAACACAAATTCTAACAACAAAGGTTTACCATAGCTGAATTCCATAAAAAAAATTGCACATATCTTCAGGAAATTTCATTTCATTACCATACTCATTTCTTTCCAGGAAAAATGGTGTCCTTGGTCTCCCCCCCCCAACATATATAGAATTCTTTGCATGTAAATGCCAAATAACAGTGATAAACATGCTGATTGGCAGAGATTATATGAAGTGAACATATGAAATACGTGCTTTCTCATCAAGAACACAAAAATCTGTTGGAAAACAACCTCATCAGATAATCTGAAAAGAATGTTTCTGTTGCATCACTGCTTCTTAAAATATGACAGCATTTTAAGATGGCCTGTTAAAGATCTACTAAAAAAATGCAGTTTCACAAATGTCAATGTCAGATGTAGAAATCTTAAGTAGAAATACGTGACAAAACCTTTTTTGAGTGGGGGGGGGGGGGCATTGTGATTTCAGTTATGCAGCAAGTCTCACATTTCATTCAGTTATGTTTAATTTCATTTCTAGAGATGCTTATAAATGTTAGTTGTATTAATATAATTAATAACATACTTGTATTTTCATTCTAGTATAACAAAAAAAAGTTCTGTTGCAATATTAAAAAGCATAGTTATTAAATATGTTATACATCTTAAAATTCATTTTGTATAGAGCAGTTTATCCGTTTCCCAAACATTACATAAAGATGGTATAATTTTAGTGGCTCAAATGATTCTGGTGAAGCATTAAAATTATATCACCTTTGTTATTTTTCTAATTTTACCATAAGTTTTTGAACACGGTCTCAACCATCAAATTATGTGTATGGCAGAAAGCAAATAATTTGTGGTTCATATAATTTAGCAGTGTGGGGATTTGCATGGCAGTTATGTAGCCACTCTGGTTCGATACTACCTCAGTTACTAGGTACAGGACATTTTAGATCACCTTCATTATTCACAGTCAACAGTTATGAAGGTCACTGTAGAAGTTTGAGATTACAAAAATTACACAACACATTATTGCTCCTCTGGTGTGGCCACACAGAAAAAAATGTTATGATTAAATCTTCACTGCAACAGCACTACCTGTCAGAAAAGTTATGGAAAACACATTAACAATTCATTTGTCATTTGTATGTTTTGAAATATTCATAATACTGCAGTATATCAACTAAAAAAATGTTAGCAAGAACCTTTTGATTTACACTTATAAATACAGTAAAATCTTGCTGATTTGAATTTTCTTATGTGTGGATAGTTTTTTGAGTCTTTGTTTTGTGGATCATGGAAGTGTCTTTCATTACTTGTGTTTTTTTTTTTTTTTTTGGGGGGGGGGGGGCTCCTACCAGTATTTTGGAATTTGTAGCAAAGCAAAAAAAAAACCAAACTTTCTCAGTAGTTTGGAATATTGACAGCACTAAAACAGGATTAAAAACTATTTTAATTCTTCCATTATTTCATTGCTTTCTGTCCAGTTTGTAAACTTAATTATGGTGGATCTGCACAAATTAGTCTGGAGAACATCAAGAATACATTTCTGTTAACGAACCCAAGAAATCTAGATTAGCAAGCCATGCTTTATCTACAAAACAGAATTCAGTGGAACAAAACCAAAGTGTTACTTTCTTCTAGAAAGACTCAAACAAAGAAAGCTGTGAAGCTAACTAAACCTTTCTCAATTTTGGGAGGTTATATTAACCAATACTCATCATTCATGTGTTCCATAATTGTACATAAATATTATTTATAATTTAAAAATAATTAATTAAAAAAATCAATTTATTGTAATTTATTTTGAATATCTATTGATGCAGATGGAGCTATTCTCCTGTGGCTGATATTGCACATAATATCACGTGCTTTCAATTAAAATATTATTTTTTGAATTTTCCTATAACTGTATTGACAGTGGCTATGAAACTTAACTGAAAATTTTACAATAAAAATATTAATATCTTATAATATATTTGTTTAAATTTGGTTGATTTTGGAGTGCTGCTGCAGGTTCTGCAGATTCCAAAAGCAATCTTTTTTTCCCTTTTGGAACTTGCAGTAGCACCCAGAAATCAACTAATTTAAACAAGTATGGTTACAAGAAACTTCCTAAAATTTAGGAAATAATAATTCTCAGAATTCCCAATTTACATCCTAGGCCTCCCACAAATGCCCATAGATGGCACACCATCTAGAGTAATCTCTATGTGCTTCATTTAGTATTGTGTTGCTTTTATATATGTGTGTGTGTGTGTGTGTAACAAGTGTTAGCTGTACTCCTTGAAGTTGTCTCAGTGACTGAAATGAACTATTGGAATCATTAAAATAGTTGTTAATCCTTTCTTAATGCTGTCATTACTTCATTAACCACGTCGCTGTCAATATGGATAAAATACATCAGTCCTCTACACTTCGTATCCATCATATATTTCAATGTAATATCAATGGTATTACAATTTTAATATGCACTTCACATCCATGGTAACCTGGATGTATATATACGTCTTGGCCGGTTGGATGGTTAAACCTCCAACATGATGTCCTCCCAGGACTTAAGCCTAAACACACAGATTCAGAAAATATATTTATAACAGGACCTCACTTTTACCGAAGCTGCATTTTTCTGAAATAACTTGATAGCGGATCATTCTGCAGTATGCAAATAAAATACTGAGAAAATTGGAGATTGCAAAATATTAAGATTTTTTCCCTTCAGCCTTAGGCTGGTGGGGTAGCAAATGTGCTCCTATACCAGGAAGATGATTATGAAGTAAGGTGGTTTCCCGTTGCCTTCCTTGCTGTAAGTATTTATAACTACAGCCATGTGTGTGTTCACAGGACCGGTTTTTTTCCTGTTTTGAGGGATGAAAAACCCAGGTTACTGTGAGAAAAAACCCTTCACCTCCATATGAGACTGGTTAACTCATCTTTAGTCGAAAGAGACCAGATAAAGGTTCCTCACATTATAGATGGGGAATCGAACCCAGGTCTTTCTGACCAAAAGGTAGCATATCGACCGAGCTATGGAGGCTCTTTCCAAACATTACATTGATAATTTTCTAAACATCAGATGCAAGAATAACTATACTTATAATTTATGAGCACCCTCCTCTCTTTAATTTAGCATTACTGATTTGTCTCTTGTGGTGTTTTTCAAGAGCATAACCATCACTAAGAGAACAAGATAGTTCTCTTTGAATCAACTAGGTACACCTAGTTGACTCAATTACAGGATTAAGAATGTGATGGGTATGAGAGAGAGAGAAACTTCTGGCGATAATGCAGCCATTTAAGTACTCATTATCAAAAAATAATTCTATGTAGTACATGATAAATTAGGAAAATTATTTTCATATATAAATAAAATGAGGAAAGGATGCTGTTGTTTAAGTATCCTTTTCCCCTTCAAAAATAAATCTGCTGATTTGTCTTTTTCTTTTAAATTAACAAGGAATTCCTGTGATCATGATATATTGCACTTGTTTTGATAAATGTTCGTTTGATGAGAATAGAGCTCAGCCTTTATGTAATAGATTTCTAACTTAATTCCCTTGCATAAATTAAAGTTGAAACACGTCTGGAAAGCGACTCATTATAGTATAAGACATTATACACTTTTTTGGAAATTGTTTAGTACACTAAGATTTGGCAACTTGTGGTGAACTCAACTGTTTCCAGCATATTAAAAAAACCTGTTTGAACCAGTTTCACAACCAGTTTGTTTGCTTATGCCAAGCTAAAATATGAATGAAGAACAAGCATACAATTCCTTGTTAAGTATAATTAATGCCTTACTTTAAATTTTAAAACAGAGCCTCCAGGACAATTAAGTGTTTTATACTTATTGTGCTTCCCTCAGTTGTTGTTCACCTGGAAATGTCTATGTGAACAACTGATGAGGGAAGCATAGCAAGTATACAACACTTAATTGTCCTGGAGGTTCTGTTTCAAAATTTAAGGCATTAATTATACTTGGCAATGTCTCCAGTATGTGAAACTGAACAAAAACATTTTCTGTTTTTGTTCAGAAATGCATTTGATATTTTTAGTTGTTCACTGTTTGTCAGAATTATTCATAATGGCTTTAAGTGTCAAAATTAAGCTATCCCAAATCAAATATTTTATTATTTTTATGGATCATATGTAGTTATAAATTATATTTTTCTCTAAATAAATATTTAAATTGTTCTTTTTTATATATTTCTCTAGAGCACTGGTATACAGGACGATGACTTACCTGGGACTTCGGGTTCACTTAGTAGCACTAAAGTCCCAACTTACTCTATGTAATTAGTTGCTGTTCATTCCATCTTTGTAACATCCTTTCTCGTTAAAATTGAATTTGTTCCTATTTATGGATTTTTATGTTTGCTACTTTTATTTAATATTTTTTAAATGCTAAAATAAAATTCACAGTATAACTTTCCATTTCTGTAAACAAATTCCACACTAAATAGTGTTCATATATTTATATGGCTGCTGTGTTTTCAGTTTATGATCATAAGTTATGCCAGTATCTTTTTTTATTTGTTTTTATGTTAAATGTTGTTTTATATACAAAATTGATACCTTAAACTTCAGAATACTGAAATGTAAGCTATAATGTAATGTATTAAAATTATTTATTTGGCATTTGTGAAGTCTAAATTTTATTTTTGCTATGTACTTGAACTAATATTTTAAAGCATTTTCTTCATTGTACATCAGCAGTGCACATTTTCATAGTATTTATCAATTCACCTGTTGAAAGTAACACAGACAAAAGTTACTTTTAACAGTACTGAAGGATGCCTGCCTTCCTCTTTCCCAAGAGTGGGATGATTTAAAGATAATCTGTTATGCTCTAACATACAACACTATATTACAAAAAAAATTGGAACTTAAATTTCTGAGCTGTAAAATTATTGAATCCTTTGCTTGAATTCGGACATATGAATATACAGTATTTCTCTGACTAGAAAGCAACATAAATCCTTCAGAATCTTATTATTTAAGTAGATGCCATATGTTATTATTAATAATTCCTGAAAACAAGGTCATTATTTTGTAAATGTTAAAAATTCTGGTGCTATACTTGTGATAATTTGTACTTGCAGTTTGCTGTCTCTTACCTCTATAACTCTGTAATTATACCTTTGTAATTAAGTACAAGAGAGGTAAAATGTTCATAGTTAAAATTCATTACACTACATAAGCTTTTACAATGATGATAAGACTTTTACTATGCTCTCTGAAGAGTGTAGATGTATGTGGGGGGGGGGTTATATGTACATTATTTTTTTTTAATCAACTTCACACGTAAAAGGTTGCAAAACTATCAGTCAATGCCATGTGTAGGCAGCATTATGATAAAGAAGGAATTCTTTGATGTGTTTCTTGGTTGTTGTCTTTAGGGAAGAGAACGTGAGGAGGGACTGTTCTGAAGAACAGGGGTAGATGGAATGAAAAAGAATGAAGAAAAGTTTGTTTGGGAGCAGCTTGATAGAATGGATTTTAATTAGCAGTTGCTATGCTCTTATCTTAAATGGAATGATGGTGGCTAGTTCAGCAGAACAGTATCATGAAAATAACTATAGGAGAGATAGAAATAGAATCTGAGAACATGATTGAAGCAAGTTTCTAAGAAGAACACTTTTAATAAATTTTCTTAATTTGTGTTGCCTTCTTCTGGTTCAATTTACTTAGGGAAGTTTTTGGTGCACTACTCCAAATGGATGAGCAGCATACCAAAGGTGGACTTTTTTTTTTTTAAATTTAAATTACATCTGTGTGAAAGATGCTTTGAACAGGTAGATGATTTTGGATTTATGCAGTGACAGTTGTTCAGATGACAAGTAATGTTTTGAGTAGAAAAAAAATCTGGTTTTTTTGAAGCTGAAGAGACTATAATAGACGTGCTTGTGTCATTAGAGACTAAATGTGTAAGTGAACCCAAAAAGAGATATCTGATCCTGTTTTAAATCTGAGTGTGATCTCAATTATATTCTCCTTATCTGTGATCTTTCTTTTAAGAAATAAGACAAAACTACATTTTTGTTAGATCAAAATTTGCAAAAGTTATCATTGTTCCACTGAAGATCAGAGTTTAAAGTGAGAGATCATTTGTATATCAGAGGAAGAGGGTGGATGAAAGTACAGAGCCCTAGGGTACTATAGCATTGATGGGGAAAATCTGAGAAGAAAAAGCCATCTCATAACATGCCAAAAAGGAAGCTGGTGATCCCAGTTGCAAAAATAGAAGGCAGATCCATAAGAAGGTAGAATGGTGGTGCCAGACTTGATCATATGTCCTTGAATATGTGAAAAGTGTCTATGAGTTTCTCCAGACATTTCCATTACTTGTGTTCACAGGTCTCCTGTGAATCAGGAGTGCCCAAATTCATGTTGCCGAATGTGATAAGGAATTTTGCTACAATTTTTGAGAGCAGTTGGGTGATAGTTTTCTTGTTAGGAATGGATTGAATATATAGGCTTGCTTCCATGCTGTAGAGGAGATGCTGGACAAGTAAGAAAGGTTGTAATTCTGTAACACTATAGGAAAGATACCTCCAGGACCAGAATTATTGATTTTCATTCTGACATTCAGGTGATTTTTTATTTAAATTTCATCTGTGTGAAAGATGCTTTGAACAGTACGTTACTGTCAATTATTATTATTATTTTTTTTAAAATTTTCTACTAATACCATGCAAGAAAAAGTAGTTGGGAATGGCGTAGGCTTTTTTCATATTGTTCCATGTACTTTGGAGGTACATGGAATCAGTTTTCAGACATCTAAAATTGTATTAAGTTATTTTTGAAATATTAATGACAGAAGCAGATAATAGTGTTAGTGCTCTATGCTGTCAAATTTATACCATTGAGATTTTCAAAAAATACGTGAGTGTGATTTTGGATGTAAATGGATTAAAAAAAAAAAAGCAACTATTTTGGTAATGGAGCAGTCCGTTTTGTAACAACTAGGCTAAAAAAAAGTTAAAGCAAGACTATAATACAGAAAAACAAAAACAATATATATATATATATATATATATATATCAGAGGCAAAGAATATTCCTGGTGTGCTAGGCATGCAGTGCTCATCCATGAAATATCAGTATTACTGATATTATATTTTTGCACTTATTCCCATTAAAGACCCCTAATTGTCTCCTGGCTTCACATGATTCCTAAAATTAAACCCAATATACTAATGCTTCATGAAGAGGGCACTTTTTGACGCGTAAACATTGCATCCCATTCGTGTTAATAGCCCTAATGCAAAGAGGGCATAGGAGTTTAAATTTTTAGCATTCTAGTAGTTTTAAACCGCTGAGAAGGTGAGGCTGGGTGCCAAGACAATAGCACCTAGAGGCTGTGATTGGTTATTGTGTCAACTAATCCAATCGAACGTTGTCATTTGTCATGAGTTGCTGTTTTTTGTTGTCTGAGTTTCATCTGTTTTGTGTGCGTGAAGTGTGAACTGATGTAGTAGCCAAGTTTTTATATATAATATAGACAAGTTTTTAATATATAATTTTCCTTAAATGTAGAACTTTTTTTTTGCAATGGGAAACTGTGTTGATGATCTACTGAATGTCCCGTTTTCTGCCAGAACTTTTGCGGATTGTATGACTGTACTCGAAGAAAGTAAGCCTCCTCCTCTTTCATGTTTACAGAGCATACACAAAGATGCAAAAACTGAGTATATGAGACACTTCTCTATTTCACAATATAGTACAGTAGAATGGTTAACTGGATGTGAAGTGCAGTCGGACTCTTTTGTTGGCCTTGTTTATTCTCCAGAGAGAAAGGCATTTGGAATAAGCATGGATATTCTGACCTTAACCATTTAATAGCAGCAGTGCATGAGCACTCTCACTCACGTTCAATCATTTTGAAATCTCAAGATGTTTGGAAAACAAAATTGACTCTCATTGAAAAACAAAGAAAATTGAAGTTACTCATCATAATGAACAGGCAAACAAAAATAGAGACATTTTAAAAAGATTAATTGATGCTATTTGGTTAAGCAAGGGCTTCCTTTCAGAGGTCATGATGAGTCTGAAGATTCAGCTAATCGAGGAAATTATATAGAATTTTTAAATGTGCTCTGTGAGTATGATTCTCTTTTAGACAGTCATGTAAAGGTTCGACTGTATTTCAAGGAACTTCTTCCACAGTACAAAATGATATTATGAGTGCTATATCTGATGTGGCTGAAGATGCTATAAAAAAAGAAATTGCTGCCGCTGTGCCATTTGTGGCTATTATTCTTTATGAAACATCTGATGTCATGTCAAAATTGCAGTTATCGACTTTTTCGTTTTGTCCGTAATGGGCAAATACACGAAAAGTTCATCGGATTTACAGACATTAATGATGATAACATGTAAATAGAGTTGAATTTAATATCACAAGTTAGTCGGCGAAACTTATGATGGTCCCCCTGTGGATTACAGAGGAAAGTTATCGAGGCATATCCTTTAGCAATATTTACACATTGCTATGCCCACGTTTTAGCTTTAGTTTGGAAGCAAAGCCACTCGAATGTAGATTGTTTTTCCAAACAATCAGTGCATTGGCGGCATATTTTTCTAAATGATCGAAAAGAATAGATGCTTTGCAAGATTCTGTTGCTAAAAAATTACCCTCTGTCGCACCGGCCACATGGAACTTCACCTCCCGTTTACCAAGCACAGTAAAACGTCACAGAAATCAACTCATTGAATTTGCTGAACACAGTTGAGAATTCTTGGGAATGGGACATGGATGCTGTAATCAAAGCTCGTGGTGTTTTTTCTTTTTTTATTTCTTGCAAGATATTCAAGTAATTTTGCTGGTATAAATTTTTTCTATTTTATTTGGCTATACTGATGTCATGAATAATACTTCATCCTATGATATATTGTACTGCTGTGGAAAAAGTGCATGACACTATAAAGCAGCTTAGGAATGGCAGCGGACATTGATTTGATGATATTTGGGTTTCTGTATCAAAGGAGAAGCATACAGTTGATGAGTCTAGACCTAAGAGACGAAAAGGACCGGAAGAGACGGAGAAGAGCATGTGCCTTTTCGATTATGCTCTTCGATAAAAGAAAGTCGACTGCATGTGCCTGGAGATGGAAGAAAAATACTCTTCACTTTCGAAACTTGAATTTTTTCGACTCCTTTGTAGTGAAAGATATGGTCAGTATGCGAAGACGTTTCCTGATGGTATTTTAGAAAACTTAAAGCATTTCTATGTTTTAAGTTCAAAAACTTAAAACAGAAATTTTGACCAAAGTTTTTGACTACATTCGCTTGAAAAATGAACTGAAAGTACTATTTTCTTCTGAAGAATTTGCCAGGAAATCAGTGCATCACCTATTAAAATTCATCCAAGAAAATCAACTTCAGGTTGCATTCATGCAACCTGAAAATTTATAAGTTAGCAGAACTTGTTGATTCCATGCTCTACCGCTACAGACGAGCGTTCTTTTTCGGCTATGAAGAGAATGCATACGTATTATAGAGGAACACAACACAGGAAAGGATGTGTGGGCTGAGTTTAATCGCTTGAAAAGACGATGATGGAACTGAAGGAAAGACCATTTTATGATGACGATGTGCTAACACAATTCCTAAAGAAAAACAGAAGATTGGAACTTGTGTAAAAATAAAGTAATAAAACAAGTTATTTCAACCTTTCTTTTATTAAGTCCAGAACAATGATAATTTCCCAAGTGAATACTTTTTCCGATTTCTGTGTGAATTATGCATAGCTGTATTTAAAAATCTTATCAAAATTCAAATTATCCGTTTCTCAAGTATATGCCAATGATAATCTAACCTCACCAAGAAGTGTAAACCCTTTGTTTCTCAGAAAAGTGGCATGCGTGAAGCATAGCTTCCATATTTAAACTATATTAACTGGTAGTCACCTTGGTGTCTGTCGTTCCTTTATTCCAGGGAAGTACTAGCTTTTAGCATACGAGGGTGATCTGAAAGGTGCTCCTCTTCGACCATAGGTGGCAACACTATCAGAGTTTTTTTTTTTAAGTTGGTATATCTGTCATAAGAATCCATGTGAAATTGCAAGTCATTCTATCAAGTAGTTTGTTTTATGCAGCTGTCAGAAGCAGTGTTGTCTGTATCCCTTGAAATGGATAAAATTGAGTATCGTACGGTTATAAAATTGTTTGTAAAAGAAGGTTTAACGCCAAAAGAAATTCATTCGAAGTTCATAAAAGTTTATGGGCACTCTTCTCCTTCGTTTTCGACAATTCAGAAATGGGCTACCGAGTTTAAATGTGGCCATACCTGCCTTGAAGATGATCCACGTGAAGGACGTCCAGAAAGTGTAACAATACCAGAAATCATTGATCAAGTGCACAGTATTGTATTGGATGACCAGTGAGTCAAACTGCGTGAAATTGTGAGACTATAGGCATTTTAAAAGAACGTGTGGATATATTTTGCATGAAAAAGTTTCGCAAGATGGGTGCCACGCTTGCTCACAACAGATGAAAATCTCTGAACAGTGCTTGAAGCGTTTAACAAGAATAAAACAGATTTTGTGTTCGATTTATCACTGTGAATGAGACTGGATTCACCATAAAACACCAGAATCTAAACAGTAGTCAAAATAGTGGAAAGAAGCCGGTTGTTCAGTGCCAAAGAAGACAGTCGGTTCAGGGGCGTAGTAGCTAGATGGGGGGGGGGGGGTCGCTCCGGGCGGCACTTTGCGTTTAAGAAATCTTGCCATACTGTTTATAGAACAGCACCTGAGTAATGATACATACTTCGACAATGTCATCAACAATTTTGCTAACGGAAAAGCAAGAAAAATAACCTTTTAGAATGTTGAAATTAAAGTTTTACTTCAAAAATAAACAGTGTTTTAATTTAATTCCCTATATGTCGTTTTGAGTTTTTGTAGTATTTTTGGTTGTATTGAGAGGCGCGACAAAGTCAGGGACCACCACGGGCAGCAAAAGCTCTAGCTATGGCACTGAGTCAGTTCCATCAGCAGGAAAGGTCATGGCATTAGTGTTTTGGGATGCTAAAGGCATTTTGTTTATTATCTTGAAAAGGGTAAAACAATAACTGGGGAATATTATTCCGATCTTTTAACCAGACTAGAGGAAAAACTTAGGGATCAAATTGGACCTGTCACTCATATATGCACAGAAGAAGATGTGGAATCTGCAGTGACTAGCTTCACCCAACATATTAAATCCGCTATAACGGTTGCAACCTTCCACAAAACTGTTCCCAAGCCTGGTCGTTTACCTCAGGATATTATGGACCTGATCAGAGAGAAGAACAGAGCAAGGAAGTGATATCATAACACTCACGCTCCTCAGGACAAAAAACAGTTCTTAATAGATTGAATGGGGCAGTAAGAGATGCAATTAAAACTCATAGAAACAAAGTTTGGGATAAAAAGTTATCCACTATCTCACCTATTGATGACTCTCTTTGGGGGTTACTGAGAAACATCATAAATAAAAATAGCTCCCCCCATAATCTCAAACCAGGGCTTAGTTCACACAGATGTAGATAAGGCAGAAACCATAGTAAAGAATATTGAAGATCAGTGCAAACCTTCTTATAAAAATTTATATTTCAATCACTTGTACAAAATCTACAGACAGGTCAGACACGCATTAAATCTCACAGATACCAGCGCTGACCATATTGCACCCACATCACCTGTTGAATTACATGATATTAAAAAACTTAAGAACAATAAAGGACCAGACAGCATCTCAAACGGTGATCAAGCTGCTGCCTCGAAAAGCTGTAGTGCATCTACAGCTTTTAAATTTCACTATTTTCCTCCCACCTGGAAACTGGCTGATGTAATCCCTATACATAAGCCAGGCAAGGACCTACACCTACCGCAAAATTATCGTCCAATGAGTCTTATCTCCAATCTGGGTAAGGTTGCGGAGAAGATCATCCTCTCACGACTACAAACCTCAGTAAATGACCTAAAAATCTTCCCTAAAGAGGAGTTTAGTTTTTGGCAACACCGTAGTACTACCCAGCAAATCCACAGAATTGTGGAATACATCACCACCAGCTATAAATGGTGCCAGTGCACAGGAGCTGTTTTCCTAGACCTATCCAAAGCATTTGGCAAAATGTGGCATTTTGGAATCCTACACAAACTTATCTCAGCCGGTACATCACTAAAAATGGTTCATCTAATCCATTCATATCTTCAGAACAGATCAATACAAGTCAAAATCAACCCTCATCCCAGCGGATATCTTTGCTGGCGTGCCGCAGGTATTCCTAATAGCTCCATTGCTGTTTTCTATATACATTTCGGACATCCTGCACAATTCGATGGCTTCCATTTTGGCCTTGTATGCGGACGATACAGCAATACTAACCAGATCTCTCCGACCCCATTTCATTACCAGTAAGCTTCAAGAAAAGCTTCTAAAGCTGGAGGGTTGGTTCTCCAAATGGAGATTGGTAGTCAAACTCCTGAAAAGCTCAGCTGTTCTTTTCTCGAAAAGGCCAATATCTCTTGCAGGAGATGTGTTACTATTCAATACTAAAATTCCCTGGCAGACAGACACAAATTACCTGGGTGTAATTCTTGACAAAAAAGCTATCTTTCAACGAACATTTCAAGTCTACGTGCGCAAAGGCATCTAAAGCCATAGCTCAGATCTATCTGCTAATTAATAGAAATAGCAAGCACAGCAACAGAATCAAATTGCAGCTATACCAGTTGACGATTCGTCCTATAATCACCTATGCCTATCCAGCCCGGAGCGCCACCTCTAATACTAACATTATCCAGATACAACGAGTGCAGAACAAGTACTTGAGAATGATTCTGAACGCCCCGTGGTATGTTAGAAACAATCAACTTCATTGAGATACAAATATTCCCTATATTTTCTCTTTTCTGCAATCCTTAACATCCAAGGTTTTCCTAAAGACGTCCACACATCCCAACGATTTGGTTCAGCAAGCTGGAGCATACGAGGCAACGGACATATTCAAATATAGAAGACCAAAAGCTATACTAGCATCCCATAGTAATGCTTAATCTCCATGCCCATTCAGGGCGAACAAACTGCTCATAACTTTTACCCTCACTGTAACCGCAACTGATAGCGGGGATTATGAAAAGCATCTTGCTTCACCCCTAAAGACATAAATGTCAATTGTCAATTATCAATGTAGGCCCTGGGAGGGTAATGGATAGCAATGCTGTAGCCAATGAAGTTCTAACCAAGGCTCGGCTATTGTTGTTACGCTCCTGCCATGATCAGAGATTTATTAATTATCACAGGAATAGAGAGTTGCATGACTTTTAGCGTGATCGGACCAAGTATTTTAGACTGTGCCTGATTGAATTTTATGTAAGGTTTTTCGGAATCTACATTGAACTGGCGCTAACACAATTCGAAACCTACTGTCTCTCTCTCTGCATGAAATATGCACGAGGTCTGATGGCTATGTAAGCCCCACCCACAAAGAGGACTAGTCGTGGATTAATGGTATTTTAGGTTGGGAGGTTTTCGCTCTGGGGCCAAGTGAGTTCTTGACACTCCTTTTCCCTGTTATTAGGGCATTATAAAATTTGACATATATTGTTTTGCTGGTAGACACACGTGTGTGTCTACGGGATTTGTTAGTGGATCCTTCAAACTCTACAGGGTTATCTAAAGTCACCGGAATATTCTTTGACAGTATACAGTGTGCAACTATGAAGAACGTAAAAGACATAAAGAAAGCCATTCAAAATTTAAACAAAGATCTGACAGTTGACATTCTTAAATTCACCTTAAAGGAATTTCAGACAGAATATCTTGGCTGTCTCAATCCCTTCACTCAGTTAATGACATGGAAGAAGATAACGTGGACACTGCAGGGGACTTTACACCTGTTCCACCTCCAAAGATTCCTCGACAGTACGATTATTCTCAGGATGAACAATCAAATAAAAGGTGTAGAGCATCTGGATATGATATGGAAGAGGATGTAGCAACACAAGATGCCAAGTTACCCAAGAGGGCGTTTGCACTCTACAGCGCTTGACCGCAGGACGAAATGTGTTCGAATCTAGTCGTCGACTAGAGGAACTTTTTCTAAGTCTTTTCTCGACCGGTTTCAGAGTTAGTCGCTCTCTGGCACGGGCTAGCGGGTTTTTTCTCAAAAAAACGCGAGTTTTTCGTCCCGTAAACTTAAACTCAAGAAAATCGGCGTCGAACATACACTATTTTCATACATTAAAAATATTGTGTTAGGGTTAGGGCCTTCTTTATTGCGAGCCGATTAATTAGTGATAGCCTTGGGCTAGCTATCTCTGATTGGCCACCAGTGGAGATTGCACTGCCCACTCAGTCTCCAAAAGTTAGATAGGGCTTAAAAGTGGCCTTTCCTGCTCCCTATACAGGAACAAAAAGTCGTTATATATTTTGTATATTTCTTGGATTGTGATACCTGAAGAAGTTGATCCATTCAACGAAACTAGTTACACTAGTAGTATTATCTTTTTTTAAATAAATCACGTCACCTATTTATCTCTCGACATCAATCATTTAAACTAATTTATAATATTTTCTACAGAGTAAAAATAAACAGTCACAATATATATATATATATATATAAATTAAATTGCCTGTGTAGCTCAGTGGATGTGGCGTTTGACAACCACCGCGCTTGGCCGCACGAAGGAAGACTTGGTTTCGAGTCTAGTCGGCGACTAGAGGAAATTTTTCTAAGCCTTTCTTCGGCCGGTTCCCGAGTTAGTCGATCTCTGGCATGGGCAAGCAGGTTTTTCCTCCCGGAAACTCGGGTTTTTCGTCCTGTAAACTCAAGAAAATCGACCGTAGAACCCACATTATTTCAGACATTAAATATATTGTGTTAGGGTTAGGGACCACGAGATGGCGGCACATTTGAGCCGTCTCTCTTCACTGAGTACCGCTTAATTAGTGATAGCCTTGGGCCATCTATCTCTGATTGGTACCAGTGGAGATTGAACTGCCCACTCAGTCTCCAAAAGTTAGATAGGGCTAAATGGCCTCGCCTACTCCCCGTATACGGGGAATAAAAAGGCGTTAGCTGATTTTTTTTTTTTTTTTTATATAAATTGTGATAAACCATTCATCATATGTTCTAAATCACAACGGAGATCAAATTCTTAAAAAAGGTCTCAATTTTGTCCTTACGCCTAAAACTATTCCCAAGGAAATATTTTTAACTAAGATGGAGGAAGCTGCATCACTTCTTTCTGCCGCAGACGGCAGTTTACTTCGCATGGAAGCAATACTTGCGATTAATAATGCAAGACCTCCATCTGATAACATCTCCCTTGGCGAAAAGCTAGCAATAAAAAGTATCATACAAGCTGAAAAGGGCAACGCATCTGTGGTACTAAATAAAACAGATTACCATGAAAAAATCTTAGCATTATTAGAGTGAGATACATACTTGGAAATTGAGAGAGATCCAACGAGGGAGATACAAAACTAAACAAACAACCTCTTACAAAAAGCCACAGAACTTTCACGAAACATACGCCTTGCCGCTCGCTCTTTACATCCACTCATCCCAAGATTATATGGTCTCCAAAAGACACACAAGGAAAACTACCCACTGAGACCAATAGTAGACAGTATTGACTCGCCTACGTACAGCTTATCTAAGTCATCTTTAAAAGGTTTTACAGGAAATTCTTCTTCATATATAAAAAAAATCAGATTTCGTCTCGAAAATCAAAAATTTCAAACTCCAGCCTTCAGATAGCATGGTGAGCTTTGACGTGGTGGCTCTCTTTACAAACGTGCCAATTAAAGAGGTTCTCGATATTTTAAAGAACAAGATTTCAAAAAAAAAAAGATGTTTTCCCTGCTATCACACTGCTTTCACTCCGGATACTCTCAATATGAGAAGAAAATCTACAAAGAAAATAAAGGACTGGCAATGGGAAGATCCCTGTCTCCTATATTAACTAACATCTTTTTTGAAGATTTCGAACAAAAGGCAATCTCCTCAGCTACCCTTAAACCAAAAATTTGGCTAAGATTTGTAGATGACATATTTCTTATTTGGGACCATGGCACCGATAACCTTCAGTCTTTTTTAAGTCATTTAAACAACTTCCACCAAGATATCAAATTAACAATGAAGGTTGAAGAAAATGGATCTCTTCTCTTCCTGGACGTAATACTTAGTAAGTCGTCTGATTCTGTTAAAATATCAATCTTTAGAAAATCTACACACACACAGATAGATACCTGCATGCGTCCTCACATCACTATCCCGCACAGAAAGTGGGTATCATCTTAAACCTACCCACATCGTGCTAGATCGATACTGTCAGATGATGATGATCTAAAAAATGAACTACAACATCTCCAAAGAACCTTCACAAGTAATGGCTACTCGTCGAAAACTATTAATAAGCATCTAGCGATCAAAACTACTCAGAAACACAAGACAATCCAAAAGGTTATATCTCCTTACCATATATTAGCACGCTCTCCACGAAACTAAGAAGAATTTTCAGAAAATTCAACATAAAAACCTGCTTCTCTACTCTTCCTAAACTAAGATCGATTTTAAGCAAATACAAACAATCTCACAACCATCTACAATTCCCAGAAGTGTACAAAATCACGTGTGACTGCGGGAAACAATACTATGGTCAAACTGAAAAATCCATCCTCCTACGTCTAGAAGAACACCAGAGAGACATTGCCTACAAAAGAACTAGAGCAAGTCCCCTGGCAAGCCATGTACTGTTTGCAGTAAACAGAAATGATGAAGGCCGTCAACATGAGATAAACTGGACAACAACCTCAAACCTTCATGTATGCCGTGACGAGGCGGAGCGACGCATAGTCGAGTCTAACGAAATTGTTATGGACCCTCATCACATAAACAATAACCTCAGCTATAATCTATCGGACTATTTCAGTTCTGCTATCCTGCTATAGCGCAACATGTTTCGTCGGGATCGACTTCATCAGGCGTTTAGAACATAGAAAGATATTAAAAGACACTGAAATAAACATTGAGACACTCTAAAGCTATTCGACTGTATATTACAGTTATTATGAACTTGTGCTATAGTCCGTGTTAAAGTTCTATGTTGTACCCTTGTGCGTGCGTAGGACCACGCGATCTCCAGTATCTGATAGTAGAGCTGAAAGAGTCAGGCAAATTATAGCTGAGATTATTGTTCATATAATAAGAAGATTGTTCATATTCTGAGAATATTCACAGGTTTCCCAACCATTTAAACAACCTCCATCAGGATATAAAATTGACCATGGAGATTGAAGAAAATAGCTGACTGTTCATTGATATTAAACTCACTAAAACGCCTGAATCACTAAAAGTGTCTATATTTAGAAAGCCAACACACACGGACAGATATTTGCATGCGTCCTCACATTACCATCCAGCGCAAAAATTGGGTATTATATCAACTCTTGCGAATCGTGCAAGATCCTGTCAGATGAAGAAGAACTAAAAAAAGAACTACAACATCTTAAATGGACATTTAAAAGCAATGGCTATTCTTTAAAAAGTATGAACAAACAATTATCCCACCGTCAACGTAGCAACGTACAGACACAGAACGACTCCAAAGGTTATATCTCCTTGCTATATATCAGCACATTTCAGCACACAATCCAAAAAAACTGAGCAGAATCTTAAAGAAATTCAACATACAAACGTGCTTCTCGATCTTCCAAAAATAAGATCAAGTTTCAGCAACTATAAACAATCTCACGACCTTCTACAATTTCCAGGTGTATACAAAGTCACATGTGAGGGCGAAAAACCTTACTATGGCCAAACGGAGAAATCTATTCTCCTACGTCTCGTGGAGCACCAGAGAGACATTGCTTATAAGAGAACCACAGCAACTGCCCTGTCAGTTGTCAGGCCATGTCCTGTTTTCACTAAACACGAACAACGAAAGCCGCCAACATGAAGTAAATTCGACAACACCTTCAAACCTACACATTTCATATGAACAATAATCTTAGCTAGAAGTTGCCTGACTCTTTCAGCTCTACTATTAGATATTGGAGATCGCGTGGTTCCACGCACGCACAAGTGTAGAGTGTCTCAATGTTTATTTCAGGGTCTTTTAATATCTTTTTATGTTCTTAACGCCTGATGAAGTCAATCTCGACGAAACATGTTGCGTTTTCAATAAATCTCAATTTATATATATATATGAATTGTGTGTATATATATATATATATATATATTTTATTAATTTAATATCTTAAATTAATAAAATTTATATACAACCGTCATTTCAAGCCCGTTATTTTCATTCTATATTAATTATCATTTCTATTTAATGTATGAAATATTCTTAGAGTTTTACTTTATTTAGTATTGTTTTCTCTATATAACCGAAATATTGTTTTAATTCTGTAGAATGAGCAAAGTACACAGCTAGTGTTTTAAGTTTTTTCTCTGACAATGTAAACGAATTCGAATTGTTTCAGCAATGTTCAAGAATGTATGATAGAGAGAGAGAACAATAAACGCGAATTCTCATTGTTTCAGCAATGTTCAAGAATGTATGATAAAGAGAACAATAAACGCTAATTCACTTTGTTACGTCGATGAGCCTATAAATATAGGTTCGAAGTTCCAGTGTTCGGGAAAACATCGACGATTATCAATGGGTTACTGAGCGGCAGGTGGTGGAACAGGCGAGGAGAGGGTGGTGTATCTGGCATGCGTTCAAATTCGAAGCAGGTCGAGTTCGCTATGGAGCATGACTGAACTGCAATAATGCGGAGTCGGATGCAGATTTGTTCGGAGCAGGCGAAAATGGTTGATAATTCCTCTGACAGCGTTCGATGAAATATACACCGAACACCCATTGGATTTATCCCGCGTGCGTATTTCAAATTCGAAGGAGTCTTTGATTGTTGCAGAAAACGTATTGAAAGTGGAGGACGTTGTGTTCAGCGTGCGTCCATAATGAAATCGCGTCGAATTCAGATTTGATAACCCGTGCGGAACGGGCGATAATTGGTATAACAGCGTTCGATGTAATATAATATATACATACATGGAACACCGTCTGGCGACATCTACCGGGAAACAATTTGCATCAAACTGAAAATCTTGACTTACAGTTGCGTATAAAAGGAGATCATCTGAAATTTCCATTGATAGAAGTTTTTTTTTTGTTTCTTTTTTCTATTCTAAGAAAAATACAGCATCCCAGCAGATCTAGTTAAAATGATGATTCCGGAGTTATGAATCCGCTATTTCTGAAGATAATGAAAAAAGAACGTATTTTTAAATAAAGAATTTGTTGTCATGCTTTCGGGTATGACATCTTCATCATTCAACATGTGTTATGAAGGTTCCCGAATTTTAATGACTTTAAGTATAATACTTTCGTATCATGAGTGGGATAAGGACTATTTTTCTATTTTTAATCCTTTCATAGTTTTGTGCCTTTTTTAGATAGTCCGAAAATTTGTTCTAACCACTTTTAGGCTTCCCATAAGCAGAGGAATTGTCTCGCATTCTGCGAAGAAATCCATCTTCTACTCAACTCGATCTGGCATCCAATTGGTTGAGTGGTTACTCGAAGCGTTCGTCTATGGCGACAAATCTCCGAACGGTGCTGCATATTGTAATAAAAATATGATTTATAGATTAGGCATAAGTGTTCTGTACAAAACTGTTTTCAGTGTAAACAAGAAAAATGATCTGTTAAATACAGGGTGGCCAATAAATAACTTTCCCTCTTTGGAGGCATCTGTAGCTAAAACCAATAAATGGAATGAGACCAAATTTTATATTAAAACTTTTGAAGGCAAGGGGAGATTTCCACGAAAAAAAGATTTAGTACCAAAAATCGCAAATAGGGGAAATTTTGGCGCTGGCGGATCCGAAAACAAGCGGATAATTACATTAAAGGCAGATAAAATGGAATAACATTTCGACCGTGTAACAGACAGCTGCGTCATTCATTCCAGCTGGATATGTAGTGCGTTACAATAATAATAATAATAAATAAACTAAAACAACTTCCGAGAGACACAGAAATTAATGTAGTGATTGAACTCACAGGAAATAATGTTTTATTCATCATAATCAGGGTCCCCTCGGCCACATACACTATTTTCAATGTGCTGACCTTTCTTGTGTACAACAAATGGCATCTGGCGTGCGACATGCTCTACAGCTGAGCGTAAGGAGTCGGATTGGATGTTCATAACAGCCCGTTTTATGTTCTCTTTCAAGACATGCAAGTTGGGAACGGCTGTGGCTTACACCGTCGAAATGTTATTATTCCATTTTATCTGGCTTTAATAATGTAATTATTAAAGCCAGATAAAATGTTTTCGGTACAGGCAAGCGTTTTTTTCCATCCTGGAAACTCGATTTTTTATCCCGTAAACCCAAAGAAAATCGACGGTAGTACCCACATTATTTCAGACTGGAACATATCTTGTTAGGGTTAGGTACGAAGAAGTGGCAGCACTTGTCTGCCAGCCTGTTCATCGGTGGCTGCTATAATTAGTGATAGACATGGGCGGGTTGTCTCTGATTGGCTACCGATGAAGATTGTACTGCCCAATCAGTCTTCAAAAGCTAGATAGTGTATAAAAAAAGCCTCGCCTACTCCCTATAAGGGAATAAAAGATGTAAGCTGATTTTTTTAATCAATTATTTGATAGTGAAAACAATTTAATAATGATTATGTTAGATTTAACATAATTAACTGTGTCAATATATATATATATATATATTAAAGATTAAATACCATATATATATTATATACTTTAATAAATATTATCACAAACTCCTAACCGTTTGCTATAGTTACGAGTTTGTGATTTAGCAGTTCTTCATTCTACATGACGTGATGAGCATTACTTACATGTACGTTAATAGTAATACATTATAAAAAGAATATTTTTTTATGTTATATTGATAGTATCTGTGTTATTGATGAAATTTGGAGCAATAAAATTATTGATTATTCAAATAAACTAACTTTTAATAATTGCCACTTTGTTATAATTTAAATTTAAATTTACAGCAGGTCATTTACTCTACGTTTGAAGAGTGTCCTCGTCTTTGCTTTATTTTTAATTAAACCGTTAAAGTGTTAATTTTCTCTCTTTCTGTAAAAAAAATATAGTTTATGATCAGTTTTTATTAACTTATGAATTTTCGTTAGCTAATGCTACTATTTAGAATTTATGATCAGACATATCGAAGCCTAGCTTCACATGGCTTTTAAGACGTCATTAAAAGAGTTCTTTAGGGGAAAGGGCGGACAAATATGCTACTGCACGGAGTGACAAAATTCCTAGTGACAGCACTGAATGCAGAAAATATGGAAACGAAGCTTAACTTTTTGATTCCGTTTACCCGAATTGTGTTTCCGCTTTGATAATCTTCAAGAAATGAAGGAGGGGAGGGAATAATAATCCAAACGTATATTTTAGCCACTTATCAACATTCAATGGGATATAAGGAAAAGAGAAAAAGGGTGGCGATCCGATTGAAACCACTGGCATAAGGAAATCCTACGAACTTTTCACAGACAGCATAAAAAATAGTAGTTACTCATCTGACCTGGGGGTGGGGGGAAGAAAGAAAGTAAAATATAAATTAGATTAAGTGTAAGTCTATTTCATATATTATAACTATTACGATTTAGGAGCGAAAGATTGCTGTACATTTCTACGATAATCTCTGTGTAAAATAGAATTACCTCATATGCAAATAATAACTTGTCCATCTCTTTGCAAAAGTTAGATAGAAGCTGAAGGTTCTTCCTCAGCTGAAGGATCTTCCTCAGCCATAGCTAAGTTAGCCGGTCTTGGGAGTGGACAGCAGGGTTTTCTCCGCCAGTTTATCTCAGGCTTTTCATCCGGCAACCAGGCAAATCGGTCCGAGGATTACAGTCAGGAATACTGACCCAGCCATAGGTCTGATTCGTCAGCCTATGCTGGTTCCAGAGCCCGGATAAAATATGCGGGGACGAGATGGTACTACTAGAACTCCTGTATAAAGGGAAACGCTGTATCATCATACGGAATTTAATTTATTTAACAGAAAATATGCACGGAAAATATATTGATTCAGCTACTGTGCAATACTTAATACGATTTTTATTTTAATATCTAATACATGCTTGTTTATTTTACCAAGCAGTTTACCAAAGTGTTTCTCGTAGTACCAAAGATTGTGAGTGTTTCTTTTTGAAAATTTCTTCTATTTCCCATAATTATATTTGACCTTCATTATTATCCCCCAGCAAAAAAAAAAAAAAAAAAAAAAAAATCTAATTTACGTTTGAAATTATCTTTCACAAATTTTTATACTATTAACACTAATTTGTTTTTAAATAAATATTCGCATTTACAACATCAGCATTCTTTTGTAGAAACCCTGTGCATAGAATACTTATATAACAAAATAACTGTTCTGAATCCAAGATTTCTGTCGTCTAAAAATACTTCAGAAAAATTAAATAAAAAGTATAGTTGACTCTGTGACTCTTGAGAAACAGTAACTTCTCCAAATAACCAACACCAAACTCATTCAAATGCAGTCTAATACCATAATTTAAAATTCACTCCACACATTCATAAATTGCAAAACTTTGTCTCACACAGCTCGCCCATCGTGATATATATTATCTTAGCTCTTCTTCTCAGTTCATTATTATCATATCTGGGCAGAATATTAACCAAGGACCTGAGTTCAGATCTCATCTAGAATGCATAGAATCTCTACAAAGCCTTTTCAATTGAAGGTGAGTTAGCTAGCCTCAATGGCAAGTTTTTCATACGGTGTTTTCTCAGTGTTCCCGTTCCCTACGTTATACAAATAGTGAGAAGAATGCATTCATTTTACACGCAAAATGCATTACAACTAGGAGCAACATATCTGAGTAAACCACCCAAATGGTCTTGATGACCCCAAGAAAAATGACCATACTTGGCGAAAAAGAAGATTACTTTTCACCACGACAACGCACCCGCTCACTCTTCTGCAACTGTGACCACAAAATTGTTCGACTTACGCTACGCAGTCCTTTTGCATCCTCCCTACTCTCCAGATTTGGCTCCCTTTGACCACAATCTCTTTCCAAACATGAAAAAATTTACTGGCAAGAAAGAGATTTTCCTGAAACTATGAGGTGAGTGCTAAACAACTGCCTATTTTGAAGAGTTGGACAAATCATAGTATATGGACGGGATCAAAAAAATCTGTCACTTGGACTAAATCAGGGGTCCCCAAATTACTGCCCACGGGTCACATGCGGCTAACGATATGATTTTATCGGACCCGGCAATTTGACTAATTTTTCAATAAGAATTAGCAAAAAAAAAAATCCATGGGGTGTTGATAGATTTCAAATGCATTAATTTAAATTATGTTAAAAATATATTCCCGAATAGCAAAAAATAACCGTAAATCAAGTTGCGGTCTTTCTGATTGTAAAATATCGGTTAAAATGGACTAACGAAGAAAAAAAAATGAATTTTAGAAAATTTTACAAGCAAATTTGAAGAAATTTGCTTGCAAATTTATCTCTATTTTTGGGACAACGTATCTTTGCGAACAAACGTTTTCCCGAATGAAATATATCAAGTCAAAATAGAGGACGAATTTATATGATGAACATTTGAAATCACTACTTGTAATTAGCACTTCAAAATTTGAACCTGAGTTTAATAAGATTTTAAAAACAAAAACACAGTTACATCATTTACATTCACGGTTTTATTATAATTTGTGATAAAAATATGAGAATTTGCTGATAGTGTTCGTTGTCATTAATAGACGATAATTTCATCACTGGTTTAGAAAAGCTTGAGTTAGCTTTTCTAAACCAGTGAAATTAACGAATAACTTAACTTTTTTTTTAGCGTTTGTTACTGTGGTTAATTTGTTTTATGTGAAATGATGGTATCTGTTGCAGTTATAAGTGTGCTGATACAATTTTCATAGTTCGTCTTTTAATGTTATGTAACTGTTCAGATGTTTTATATTATATGGCAATTGTTCAGTAATGGGGGTATAAGATGCTCCCTCACAGCAGCTCCATACAAATTGATATATTGCCTTGTGTAGAGGGTTTTGTTTGGTATATGGTTATACGATATGTTTTTTCTGTTATTACGGTAAACGTTATTGAGTGTCTTAGTACGTACAAAGCGTACACAGCCTAAAATGATTTGAACAAAAAAGCTACATTTGTTCTATAGTCATGGTTACCGGGTTATCTAAATCCTTTGGTCATTCACAGTATTAATCAGATATAGGCCTGTAACCTATTTATTACTATTTTTTAAATTTAATTTCATTGGTTTTGTGGTTGCCGCTGTAAACAAAAATCTATAAAAATAATGGAATTTGTTTGCTACAATTGATTTCACATTCTTTGTTGAAATGGAAAACTACTTTTCTGTATATTTCACTTATTGCAGTTTCTGATTATTGAAGTCACAATGGGCCTCGTGGAATAAATCTATCATACGCCATCTTCCTCGGATCAGTTGAGAAATGTGTCCTCTTAATCCGAATGGAAGAGAAGAAGAAGAATCCTCTTATTCTGAATGGAAGATGAAGAAGAAGTCCTCAAGTCCTCTTATTCTGAATGGAAGAAGAAGGAGACTGATTTCAGTGGATGTGCTAGCAATAGGATTTACATAAATGAGAGAGGGATGTGTTAGACTCTTTAACTGAGCGGCACACTGCTGTAGTTAATTCTGACCGTCAGGCGGCTGGAGGTACGAAACACAATTCCTACCCAGTGTACTGCGTCGTTG
This sequence comes from Typopeltis vanoorti, assembly GCF_054136105.1. Lineage (NCBI taxonomy): Eukaryota > Metazoa > Arthropoda > Arachnida > Uropygi > Thelyphonidae > Typopeltis > Typopeltis vanoorti. Next base: position 20,398,785 of record NC_143565.1, on the reverse strand, counting down.
AAGAAGGATGTGTCCATCGAGTAAAAGTTTGTTTATAGCACGAGAGTAGCACGTAGTGCAGGGGCGGGTGGAGGGAAAGGGTTGGTCGGTGGGTTTTATGTAAATATTGTGGACATTTGTAAACTTTACCTGGATATTGGCGATGAAATGGAGACACGAGTGCGGCAGCCGATTGTCCGTGAGGAGGAGGAGGAAACGGTGCACCGTCTGTTTGTGTTGGTGTCTTTCCGTGAGGGTAATTCCGTCTCAGTATCCGGTCCACTAACGACTTCTTTTTTCCCTTTAGGTACTCTTCTCATGGACAAGGCGAGTTTTACTTAAGTGGCACAGTTGTCGGATTTAGAATCAAAGCATTCCATGCATGCGGTTCACAATCCTACAACTAAGGCCACTGCATGTTGAAACTTCACCAAACCCATAAGAAGCGATTTCGTCAAGCAGACTTCGGCCTTTATGTTTACCACAAAAAATGGCTGAAGATAACCCTCCTTAAGGATTACGCGGAGATTGTTTTCATAGTTGTAGGTGTTTTAGTTAGGCATTTAACATTATTAAAAAGAGAATGAACGAAATATAGGAATATAATTTAAATCGTTTTAGTGAGTGGTGGGATTTATTTTTTAATGTGACACTAGATGATTACAAATACAGCTATTTAGATAGAATTAGCCAATGGGTAGCACCAATGATCTTTACGTTGATTGACTGGGCCACGGTTGATTCATTTGCTAGTGCATTGCTGAACCGCTGAGCAGAAGATGCATATCTAATTGAGTTAAAGTACAGATGGGCATAACTGTTCAGTTCTGAGTTAGATGGCCTCACCCGTGGTCGTGAGATTTTCCTCCGGGATTGCTCCGGTTTTCCCCTCACAAACAAAAACCATCTTTCAAATTTCTCAATCCTATTTTTAACCTAGGGGCAGTTTAGAATTATTTCTGTCGATATTTTGATTGAAGATGCAAACCAAGCCGATGTAGAGACAGAGAGAGAATATAGTTTATAAATGTAAAAATAAATAAATAATATATTTTATTCGAAACTGTTTACTTAGCATGACAATAATTTGTTTAAGTAATACGGAAACCGTGTCAGATGCAAAATGTCCATTTCTATTTACGCCTTAAAAGCAATAAATCTTTTTTAAAAAAACGAATTTGGTTGAAGTGCAAAAATTATTTTTCCATTCAACACTAATATATTATGTTTACATCAACACTATGCGATAGAATATGTAATAACTGCAACATTCAAGACATTTAAACCTACTAGATTTTAGTGATTAATTATTCGAATAGCAAATTCACATTCATAATTTTAATTTTCACGATTTTCTTAAATCAATCAAACAGCCATTAATGAATTATTGATTTTAATTATTAATAAATAGGGATCTTTTATTGGATTTTTTAAAATCAAAGAATATGGTCTTCCTATGTCATTAAAGAATTGCTGATTTTAATTAGTATTAATAATTAATCATTTATTAATTTTGCTAATATTTATTCTCTATTAAACAAATTACATATACACCAAAGTAGATTTTAAAAAAACAGCATGAAAAAAGTTTCAGCGCTGCTTCTATTTTGTTACTGTAAATAAGATAAACACATATAAATTAATTAAACATAATAATAACATTTTTAATTAATTATTCAAACTTCATAATTCATAGTATATTTAGCTCTATACCATCATGCATACAAGTGTGATTTATATACAATTGAGATATTTTTTGTCAGATGTTTTGGTCACTAAAGCGATTTATTGTTCATTTCAGAAATATTCTTTTTTTTTATTATTTTTTTTAACACACTGCAGTCTGTTCGAAGAGTTCAGTACTAACAGGGTACCGAGCCTCGGTAGTGCTAAGTGAATAATACCAATATTAATAACTGATAATTGTGATTATGAAGATCAGTTGATTAAGTTTTGCCAAAATCCACCCCGGCTAAGTGCGCTAATTGTGGGGGTCCTCAACCTGGTAATTATAGAGGCGGTATACATCACCCCACAGATCATCGGTCTACCTCGTCATCTAGTGCAAGAGTCCCTGAGGATCAGGCTCAGGGACTCTTGCACTAGACACGACAATAGGTGTTCGCACATCATTAACTGAGCCCCTTAAGAAAATGAATCTTCAACATCAAGCGAGAACATATGCTGATGTGGTCCGCTCCAAACAGATAGTACACACCCAGAACCTCAATAATCTACATTCAAATCTATCAGCTGTTATCGCCTCTTCTCTTGCAAACATGCTGCAGGATTTCAGCAACTCAAATCCATCACTAAGTGTTACAAAAAGATTCTTGCAGCAATCCCAATCCATATTATCTGTACTCTCTGATGCATAGGTAAAAATCGCCCCAGATTCGCTTAGGATTATCGTTTGAAATGCCAATGGTATCAAAAATAAAGTATTAGAAATTCTGGAATTCAATAATAGATACAACTCAGATATATTTCTAATCAATGAAACTCACCTGAGGCCTGCTGACAACCTAAACATCAGAGGATATATCAGATTTACAGAAACGACAGACTTGGGTATAGAGGTGGAGGTACAGCCACCCTTATCAAAAACTATATCAACCATCATTCAATAACCAGCCCAGCAACCACCAACGTCGAAATCACAGGAATTAATGTCCTCACAAATACAATTGGAAACCTTAAACTTTTTTCTGGTTACAACCCTCCATAAATACATTGTTGACCTCAGATCTGGATACCATCCTTGGAGTAAAAGACCGGTCGTCATCGCTGGAGACTTCAATGCAAAACATCCTGCCTGGAACAGTAAATCTACCAATAAAAATGGCTGCATCCTTTCCAACTACACAGGATCAAACTATGCTGTTGTGGCTGCACCTACAGAACCAACTCATCTCAGTACGTTTGGCACTGCTGATATCATGGATATAGCTATCCTTCAAGACATTAAACTTCAATACAGCCTTAAATCACTAAACGAGTTGTCATCGGATCACAATCCAATTCTACTACAATTGGGAGAACAAGAACACCTGTCTCCTTCCTCACATTCAGGCATATAGTGAGAGAGAGTGTCTAAAGCACTTAGGGATCAAATTGGACCCGTACCTCACATATGCACACCAGAAGATGTGGAATATTCAGTGACTAGCTTCATCCAACAGATTAAGTCCGCTATAACGGTTGCAACCTTTCACAAAACTGTTCCCAAGCCTGGTCGTTTGCCTGAGGATATTATGAACCTGATCAGAGAGAAGAGCAGAGCTAGGAAGAGATTTCGTTTATCCCTTTTAATAACTTTGTATCCCAAGTTTGGGATAAAAAGTTAGCCTCTATCTCACCTATTGATCACTCTATCTGGGAACTACTGAAAAACATCAAAAATAAAAACAGATCTCTCCCCCCATAATCTCAAACCAGGACTTTGTTCATACAGTTGTAGATAAGCAGAAGCCATACTAAAGAATCTAGAGGAGCAGTGCAAATCTTCTTATAACAACTTAGATTTCAATCACTTGTACAAAATCCACAGACAAGTCAGACATGCATTAAATCTCCCGGATACCAGCGATGACCATATTGCATCCACTTCACCTGTTGAATTATATGATATTATTAAAAAACTTAAGAACAATAAAGCTCCTGGACCAGACAACATCTTAAACAGGGTGATCAAGCTCTTGCCTCGAAAAGTTGTAATGCATCTGACAATTATAATAAATGCAATCTTAAGATTTCACTATTTTCCTTCGACCTAGAAACTGATTGATGTAATCCCGAAACATAAGCCAGGCAAGGACCAATACCCACTGCAAAATTATCGTCCAGTCAGTCTTATCTCCAATCTGGGTAAGGTTGCAGAGAAGATCATCCTTTCAGGACTCCAAACCTCAGTAAATGACCTAAACATCCTCCCTAAAGAACAGTTTGGTTTTCGGCAACACCATAGCACTATCTAGTAAATCCACAGAATTGTAGAATACATCACCACCAGCTATAACTAGCGCCAGTGCACAGGAGCTGTTTTCCTAGACCTATCCAAAGCATTTAACAAAATCTGGCATTTTGGTCTCCTGCACAAACTCATCTCAGCCGGTACATCACTAAAAATGGTTCATCTAATCTATTCATATCATCAGAATAGATCAATGCAAGTGAAAATCAACGGTTCTGCATCATCACAGCGCCATATCATTGCTGGAGTGCCGCAAGGATCTCTACTGGCTCCATTGCTGTTTTCTGTATACATGTCAGACATCCCGTGCAATCCGATGACTTCCATTTTGGCCCTTATGCGAACGATACAGCAATACTAACCAGATCTCTCAGACCCCATTTCATTACCAGAAATCTTCAAGAAAACCTTCTGAAGCTGGAGGGTTGGTTCTCCAAGTGGAGATTGGAAGTCAACCTCCAGAAAAGCTCAGCTGTTCTTTTCTCGAAAAGGCCAATATCTCCTGCAGGAGATGTGTTACTATTCAATACTAAAATTCCCTGGCAGACAGAAGCAAATTACCTGGGTGTAATTCTCGACAAAAAACTATCTTTCAACTAACACATCAAGTCTGCGTGCGCAAAGGCATCTAAAGCCATTGCTCAGATCTATCCACTAATTAATAGAAATAGCAAGCTCAGCAACAGAATCAAATTGCTGATATACCAGATGACGATTTGTCTTATAATCATCTATTCCTCTCCGGCCTGGAGCCACAACGAGTGCAGAACAAGTACACGAGAATGATTCTGAACACCCCGTGGTATGTTAGAAACAATCAACTTCATTTAGATACAAATATTCCCTATATTTTCTCTTTTCTACAATCTTTAGCATTCAAGTTTTTCCTAAAGACGTCCACACACCTCAACGATTTGGTTCAGCAAGCTGCAGCATACGATCCAACGGACATATTCAAATATAGAAGACCAAAAGCTATATTAGCTTCCTTTAGCGATGCACAATCGCCATGCCCATTCAGGGCGAGCAAACTGTTCATAAATTTTACCCTCACTGTAACCAGAACAGATAGTGGGGAATATGAAAAGCATCTTGCTTCACCCCTAAAGACATAACTGTCAATTGTCAATTATCAATGTAGATAGACCCTGGGAGGGTAATGGATGGCAACGATGTAGCCAATGAAGTGCTAAATGAGGCTCGGCTATTGCTGTTACGCTCCTGCCAGGATCAGAGATTTATTTATTATCACAGGTATAGAGAGTTTCATGGACTTTTAACGTGATCGGACCAAGTATTTTAGACTGTGCCTGATTGAATTTTATATAAGGTTTTTCTGGAGCCTCACATTGCACTGGCGCTAACACAGTTCGAAACCTACTGTCTCTCTCTCTGCATGAAATATTCACGAGGTCTGATGGCTATGTAGGCCCCACCCCCAAAGAGGACTAGTGGTGGATTAATGGTACTTTAGGGAGCGAGGTTTCCGCTCTGGGGCCAAGTGAGTTCTTGACAATCCTTTTCCCTGTTATTAGGGCATTATAAACTTTGACATATATTGTTTTGCTGGTAGACACACGTGTGTGTCTACGGGATTTGTTAGTGGACCCTCCAAACTCTACAGGATTATCTAAAGTCACAGGAATATTCTTTGACAGTATACAGTGTGCAACGATGGGGAATGTAAAAGGCGTAAAGGAAGCCATTCAAATTTTAAACAAAGATCTGACAGTTGACATTCTTACATTCACCTTAAAGAAATTGCAGACAGATTATCTTGGAAGTCTAAATCCCTTCACTCAGGTTAATGACACGGGAGAAGATGATGTGGACACTGAAGGGGACTTTACACCTGTTCCACCTCCAAAGACTCCTCAACAGTACGAATATTCTCAGGATGAACAATCAAATAAAAGACGTAGAACATCTGGATATGATATGGATAAGGATGTAGCAACACTTGTTATCCAAGAGGGCGTTTGCACTTTACAGCGCTTGACCGCATGATGAAAGGCGTTCGAATCTAGTCGCCGACTAGAGGAACTTTTTCTAAGCCTTTTCTCGACCGGTTTCAGAGTTACTCGCTCTCTGGCACGGGCTAGCGGGTTTTTTCTCCCGGAAACTCTGGTTTTTCGTTCCGTAAACTTAAACTCAAGAAAATCGGCCGTCGAACCCACACTATTTTCATACTTTAAAAAATATTGTGTTAGGGTTAGGGACCTCTAGATGGCGGCACTTACTAGCCGGCTTCTTCACTGCATGCCGATTAATAAGTGATAGTCTTGGGCTAGCTATCTCTGATTGGCTACCAGTGGAGATTGAACTGCCCACTCAGTCTCCAAAGTCAGATAGTGCTAAAAACGGCCTTGCCTACTCCCTATACAGGAACAATAAGTCATTTGCTGATTTAATACATACATATATATATATATATATAAACATCTAATATCCATGTGTGCTATGATGAACTTGAAAGAGAAATTGGGAATTCTAGAGAAATTACCTTAGGTTCTTCCCATATGAGGAACAGCCTGAGTTTCAATCTCTCTGACGCACACATTGCCTCTGTTCAATATTGGCGCACTCGTGACAGCACGTAGTCAACTTTTATTTGGAACTCAAGCTCGCATTACTGTTTTCAAAATGTACTACTGTCTTTTGTGCTTGTTCTGTTAATGCAATTTTTAAGTCTCTGATATATTTTGTATATTTCTTTGATTGTGATACCTGAAGAAGTTGATCCATTCAACGAAACTAGTAAACTAGCAGTATCTTTTTTAAATAAACCATGTCAACTCTTTATCTCTCGACATCAATCATTTAAACTAATTTATAATATTATCTACAGAGTAAAAATGAACAGTCACAATATAGTATATTTATATATAATGTTTTTCACACACCATATATATATATTGTGAAAAAATTATTGAAAAAATTAAAAATATATTGTGATAAACCATTCATCATATGTTCTAAATCACAACGAACAACAAATTCCTAAAAAAGGTCTCAATTTTGTCCTTACGCCTAAAACTATTCCCAAGGAAATGTTTTTATCTAAGATGGAAGCTGCATCACTACTTTCTGCCGCAGACGCCACTTTACTTGGCACGGAAGCAATACTTGCGATTAATAATGCAAGACCTCCATCTGATAACATCTCCCTTGGCGAAAGGCTAGCAATAAAAAGTGTTAAGAACAACAAAGACATCGTTATCATACAAGCTGACAAGGGCAACGAATCTGTGGTACAAAATAAAACAGATTACCATAAACAAATCTTGGTATTATCAGAGTAATGCCAAGATTTTTTCATGAAACATGTTGCGTTTTGAATAAATTTAATTGTTATTCAAGTCTCGGTTATAGTCAGTATACTGCCATATTGCTTTACGTTATTTTAGTTTAACCCTGTCAAGAAACAATTAATTATCACACTTTTCATTTAATGTATGAAATATTATTATAGTTCTATTTTATTTAGTATTGTTTTCTCAATATACCACCGAAATATTGTTTTAATTCTGTAGAATGAGCAAAGTACACAGCCAGTGTTTTAAGTTTGTTCTCTGACAATGTAAATGAAATCGCATTGTGTCATCAATGTTCAAGAATGTATGATGAAGAGAACAATAAACGCTCATCCACTTTGTTACGTGCATATGATGTGCTCCTCAGTGTACATAAATATAAGTTCAAAAGTTCTCCTTTTCCGTATGAATGTTCCCGCAGCGTTGCGATTCGCAATGGAACTGGGTTCTCCATTATGAATACTTGAATGCCATGTTGAGTATCATACCAGATTATAGCTGCCTGTAATATGAGATACCGGGAAGAGTATATTTATACTCGGGTTGGTTGGTAGGTGTTTCCAGTGTTCGGGTAAACATGCGACGATTATCAACTGGGATACTAAGCCTCTGGTGTGAGGTACTGGTGAGGAGCTGGTGGTGTATCTGGCATGCGTTCAAATTTGAAGGAGGTCGAGTTCACTATGGAGCATGACTGAACTGCAATAATGCGGAGTCGGATGCAGATTTGTTCGGCGCAGGCGAACATGGTTGATAATTCCTCTGACAGCGTTCGATGAAATATACACCGAACACCCATTGGATTTATCCCGCGTGCGTATTTCAAATTCGAAGGAGTCTTTGATTGTTGCAGAAAACGTATTGAAAGTGGAGGACGTTGTGTTCAGCGTGCTTCCATAATGAAATCGCATCGAATTCAGATTGACGCGTGCGGAACGGGCGATAATTGGTATAACAGCGTTCGATGTAATATAATATATACATACATGGAACACCGTCTGGCGACATCTACCGGGAAATAATTTGCATCAAACTGAAAATCTTGACTTACTTACAGTTGTGTATAAAAGGAGATCATCTTAAATTTCCATTGATAAAAGTTTTTGTTTGTTTCTTTTTTCTATTCTAAGAAAAATACAGCATCCCAACAGATCTAGTTAAAATGATGAATTCGGTGTAATGAATCCGCTATTTCTGGAGATAAAGAAAAAAGAACGTATTTTTAAATTAAGAATTTGTTGTCATGCTTTCGGGTATGACATCTTCATCATTCAACATGTGTTATGAAGGTTCTCGAATTTGACTTTAAGTATAATACTTTCGTATCGTGAGTGCGATAAGGACTATTTTTCTATTTTTAATCCTTTCATAGTGTGCCTTTTTTAGATAGTCCGAAAATTTGTTTTAACCACTTTTAGGCTTCCCATAAGCACAGGAATTGTCTCGCATTCTGCGAAGAAATCCATCTTCTACTCAAATCGATCTGGCATCCAGTTGGTTGAGCGGTTACTCGAAGCGTTCGTCTATGGCGACAAATCTCCGTACGGTGCAGCATATTGTAATACAAATATGATTTATAGATTACGCATAAGTGTTCTGTACAAAACTGTTTTCAGTGTAAACAAGAAACATGATCTGTTTAATACAGGGTGGCCATAAAATAACTTTGCCTCTTTGGAGGCATCTGTAGCTAAAACCAATAAATGGAATGAGACCAAATTTTATATTAAGACCTTTGAAGGCATGGGGAGATTTCCACGAAAAAACGATTTAGTATCAAAAATCGCCAATAGGGGAAATTTTGGCGCTGGCGGAGCCGAAAACAAGCGGATAATTACATTAAAGGCAGATAAAATGGAATAACATTTCGACGGGGTGAGAGACAGCCGCGCCATTCATTCCAGCTGGATATGTGGCGCGTTACAATAATAATAATAATAATTAAACTAAAACAACAACTTGCGAGAGACACAGAAATTAATGTAGTGATTGAACTCACAGGAAATGTTTTATTCATCATAATCAGGGTCCCCTGGACCACATACACGATTTTCAATGTGCTCACCTTTCTTGTGTACAACAAATTGCATCCGGCATGCGACATGCTCTACAGCTGAACGTAAGGAGTCGGATTGGATGTTCATAACAGCCCGTTTTATGTTCTCTTTCAAGACATGCAAGTTGGGAACGGCTGTGGCTTACACCGTCGAAATGTAATTATTCCATTTTATCTGGCTTTAATAATGTAATTATTAAAGCCAGATAAAATGTTTTCGGCACAGGCAAGAGTTTTTTTCCCTCCGGGAAACTCGATTTTTTATCCCGTAAACCCAAAGAAAATCGACGGTAGTACCCACATTATTTCCCACTGGAACATATCTTGTTAGGGTTAAGTACCAAGAAGTGGCAGCACTTGTCTGCCAGCCTGTTCATCGGTGGCTGCTATAATTAGTGATAGACATGGGCAAGCTATCTCTGATTGGCTACCGATGGAGATTGAACACTGCCCAATCAGTCTTCAAAAGCTAGATAGGGTGTAAAAAAGCCACGCCTACTCCCTATAAGGGAATAAAAGGTGTAACTGACTTTTTTTAATCAATTATTTGATGGTGAAATCAATTTAACAATGATTATGTTAGATTTAATATAATTAACAGTGGAATATATATATATATATATTAAAGGTTAAATGACATATATATATATATTATATAATTTAATAAATATTATCACAAACTCGTAACTGTGTGCTATAGTTACGAGTTTGTGATTTAGCAGTTCTTCATTCTACATGATATGATGAGCATTACTTACATGTAAGTGAATAGTAATACATTATAAAAAGAATATTTCTTATGTTATATTGATAGTATCTGTGATATTGATGAAATTTTGAGCAATAAAATTATTGATTTTCCAAATAAACTAACTTTTAGTAATTGCCACTTTGTTATAATTTAAATTAAAATTTACAGCAGGTCATTTACTCTAAGTTTGAAGAGTGTCCTCATCTTCGCTTTATTTTTAATTAATTAGAAATGAAGAGGGGGGGGTGAAATTATAATCAAAACGTATATTTTAGCCACTTATCAACATTCAATGGGATATAAGGAAAAGAGAAAAAGGGTAAATGAGAATCACTGTCTATAGTCAGCAGTGGAATAAATGGCTGCTAGGTGGCGTTCTGGTTGAAACCATTTGCATAAGGAAATCCTGCGAACTTTTAACAGACAGCATAAAAAATAGTGGTTACTCAGCTGTCCTGGGGGAGGGGTGAAAGAAAGAAAGAAAAATATAAATTAGATTAAGGGGAAGTCTATTTCATATAATACTTAACTATTACGATTTAGGACCGAAAGATTGGGGTACATTTCTACGATAATCTCTGTGAAAAATAGAATTACATCATCTGCAAATAATAACTTCTCCATCTCTTTGCTTACGCTTTGATTTGTATTCCAGGAGGATTGTGTTATTCCTAAATTGTTCTATACGAAAGATCATAACGTAACCCCCTCACTGAATGAAGTCACCAAGTTCATCATCTTCGTGTCTACCCGTTCTGCTATTGTAAGTTTATTTCGAACATGTATTTTATTGACTGTAGTCAATACAAAATATGTCCGCGCGGTTATCCTAATGGCTTTGCGATTCGCAACTATATGCCTGGGGAAGGAATGACCTAGGTTCGATTCCCGTCAACGACGTAAGAAGCTGAAGGAACTTCCTCAGCCATAGTTAAGTTAGCCGGTCGTGGGAGTAGACAGCAGGGTTTTCCCCGCCATTTATATGGTGTTTTTCATCCTAAAATTTCAGAAGGTTCTTTTTATTTCTACCCCACCAAAAAAAAAAAAAAATCTCATTTACATTTGAAATTATCTTTCCCAAATTTTGGTACTGTTAATCCTAATTTTTTTTAACAAATATTCGCATTTACAACACCAGTATTCTTTTGTAGAAGTCCTATGTATAAAACACTTATATAACAAAATAACTGTTCTGAATCCAAGATTTCTGTCGTCTAAAACTACTTCAGAAAAAAAATAAAAAGTATAGTTGACCAGTTTTAAGCAAAAAAAAAAAAAGAGCAAGTGAAATAACTTCATGAATATACTTCTTGTGTATCGAGGCTGTTGACGTAACATCAAAGGCCTTAATACCCTACAAAACAAAGTACACTTCCTTTCAGATGTGTATATTGCGATATGCATTATGGGAAGAGTCACTTCCCAGACTGGTTTCAACCTTTATTGAGGTCTCATTATGCGGAAGATAGACTCAGGTACAATTAAATCTGAAGCCCTATTTTCCATGTATATGTAGTAAAAAGAATGTATATATGTTATTAAAAATATTCTGGATCAGAGATGTCTGCAGAAAAAAATTTTAATTGATTACAAAGTAAATTAGGTTTCAAAAGTTTCCAATTATAGACCAGTCTGTATGAATGCATTTATTGTCAAGGTGACGGAAAGATTGGTTATGAATGAAATACAGGATTGGGTCCGTCCGTATTGGGTTGACATAATTTAGATCTGAATGAGATAGCCAAAGATTATGGTATGATAATATGAACAGAAAAATCAAAAACTATGGCCTTTAAAGGACAAGATCCAGCAAGAGCTAAAATAGTATTAGATAACGAGGTCTTAGAACAGGTGAATTCATTTAACTACCTAGGATGTATGATTACATATGAAAATGAAAAAGATATAAACGTAAAAATTGTAAAATATTTAAAAATAACAGGTGTAATTAACTCTATATTTAAACCAAACCTAGTTCAAAAACAAACCAGGCTAAAAGTATACAATACATTAGCCCTTCCAGTCTTAATGTATGGAAGCGAAATCTGGACAACAAAACAAAAAGACAAACAAAGGTTAACAACAGCAGAAATGAAGTTTATGAGAAAAACTGCAAAGTATACCCTATTTGATCACAAAAGAAACGAAGAAATTTTGAAAGAATTAAACCAAAAAAAATAAAAAATCCCTTAACGCCTTTTTATCCCATATAGCGAGTAGGCGAGGCGAGTTCTTAGCCCTATCTAACTTTTAAAGACTAAGTGGGCAGTTCATCTCCACTGGTACCCAATTAGAGATAGCTGGCCCAAGGCTATTACTAATTAAGCGGCACACAGAGAAGAGAATGGCTCAACAAGTGCCGCCATCTCGTGGTCCCTAACACTAACATAATATATTTAATGTCTGAAATACTGGGGGTTCTACTATCGATTTTCTTGAGTTCACGGGACGAAAAACCCCAGCTACCGGGAATAAAAAACCTGCTTGCCCGTGCCAGACATCGACTAACTCGGGAACCAGTCGAAAAAAGGCTTAGAAATATTTCCTCTAGTCACCATTAGACTCGAAACCAAGTCTTCCTTCATGAGGCCAAGCGCCGTGGTGTGCAAACGTCACATCCACTGAGCTACACAGGCTCAAGAATTAAACCAAGAACCAGCAATAGAAAAAATTAAAAAATATAAACATAAATGGATGGAACACATTCTAAGAATGAAAACAGAAAGATTACCAAAAGAAGTCTTAAAGTACAAGCCATTAGGAAAAAGAAAACCAGGACGTCCTCTTAAACGATGACTTCCAAGGCCGGAACAGCTAGGCCTAAATCCTTGATACGCATGACCACGATGATAGGTTGACTGACATAGCATTGTTTATGATGGTAAGCATGGATTTGTAAAGCGTAGGTCTTGTTTTAGCAATTTACTTGCATTTTGTAATAAGGCCTTTGATCTGATATACCATAATCACTTTCTCATCCTTGTATCGTTCTTTTGCGTGTGCTTTTACAAACTACCCACTCTCCCCCGCTCTCTATTTATCCATACACTCAAACATACACGCGCTTTAGCTCTGTGACTCTCGAGAAACAGTAGCTGCTCCAAATATCCAACACCAAACTCATTCAAATGCAGTCTAATACCATAATTTCAATTTCCCTTCAAATTGAAGAAACTTTGTAAACTTTGTCTCACATAGCTCGGCCATCGTGATATATATTATCTTTGCTCTTCTTCTTCTCAGTTCATTATTATCATATCCGGGCAGCATATTATCCCAACAGAACCAAGAACCTGAGTTCAAATCTCATCTAGAATGCATAGAATCTCTACAAAGCCTTTTCAATTGCATGTGAGTTAGCTAGCCTCAATGGCAAGTGTGTTTTCTCAGTGTTGCCGTTCCCTACGTTATACAAATAGTAAGAAGAATGCATTCATTTTACAGGCAAAATGCATTACAAGTAGGAGCAACATATCTGAGTAAACCACCCAAATGGTTTTGATGACTCCAAGAAAAACGACCATACTTGGCGAAAAAGAAGATTCTTTTTCACCACGACAACGCACCCGCTCACTCTTCTGCAACTGTGACCACAAAATTGTTCGATTTACGCTAAGCAGTCCTTTTGCATCCTCCCTACTCTCCAGATTTGGCCCCCTTTGACTGCTATCTCTTTCCAAACAAGAAAAATTTACTGGCAGGAAAGAGATTTTCATGAAACGATGAGGTGAGTGCGAAACAACTGCCTATTTTGAAGAGTTGGACAAATCATGCTATATGGACGGGATCAAAAAATCTGTCACTTGGACTAAGTCAGGGGTCCCCAAACTACTGCCCACGTGTCAGATGCAGCCAACGATATGATTTTATCCGGCCCGCCAATTTGACTAATTTTTCAATAAGAATCCGCAAAAAAAAACCATGGATGTTGATAGATTTCAAATGCATTAATTAAATTTGTGTTCAAAATATATTCCCGAATAGCAAAAAATAACCGTAAATCAAGTTGCGGTCTTTCTGATTGTAAAAGATCGGTTGAAATAAACTAACGAAGAAAAAAAAATTGAATTTTAGAAAATTTTAGAAGCAAATTTTAAGAAATTTGCTTGTAAATGTATCTCTATTTTTGGGACAAAGAATCTTTGCGAACAAACTTTTTCCCGAATGAAATATATCAAGTCAAAATAGAGGGCAAATTTATCTGATAAACATTTGAAATCGCTACTTGTAATTAGCACTTCAAAATTTGAACCTGAGTTTAATAAGATTTTAAAAACACAAACACAGTTACATCATTCACATTCATGGTTTTGCTATAATTTTTGATAAAAATATGAGAATAGGAATGGGTCTTTTCCTGGCTTATATATAGGAATTACGTCAGCTAGTTTCCAGGTGGAAAGAAAATAGTGAAATCTTAAAATTGCATTTATTATACTGGTCAGGTGCACTACTGCTTTTCGGGGCAGAAGTTTGATCATCGATTAGTAATGCCGTCTGGCCCAGGAGCTTTTCTGTTCTTTAATTTTTTAATAATGTCATATATCTCAGCAGGTGATGTTGGTGCAATATGGTCAGTGCTGGTGATAGGAAGTTTGAGTGAGTGTCTGACCTTGCTTTGAATCTTATACAGGGTGTTCGGGATAAATTTGACAGTTTCGTAAGGAAAAAGAAAATCTTCTTTGTATCTATTAAATTTAATGAATTGACAAAAAAACATTACAGGCAGAGTTAATTACAATACTATCAACAAGATTTACTCAAAATAACCACCATTAGCATCGATCACAGCTTCAATTCTGCTTCGGAACCTCGAACAAGCTGATGCTACAGTCTCCCTGGGAAGGGCCGCAAAAACTGTTTTAATTTTATCCATTAACTGGGCTTTTGTATTACTGGAAGTGCGATTGGTGTCTTTTTCAACTGCGCCCCATACAAAATAATCCATGGGGTTAAGGTCTGGGGAGTTTGGAGGCCAAACATTTGGACTGGTGAAGTCGTAGAAATTTTCAGACAACCATTTTTGACTTTTCCCAGAGGTGTGGCAAGGGGCCGAATCCTGCTGCCATACATACGGCCTACCATTGCCTACCCTTGTTATCCAGGGCTTGACTACAGTTAGCAACTCCACGAACAAAGCCCGAATTCCAATGCCAGGGTTCTTCAACACCTGTTCCTGCAGATTTGCGAGGAATTCTGCTGTACGAACGCAATCAGATCGTCTGCTAGGGATCTTTCTTCTTGCTACATCCTCGTAGTCACCATTGCAAGTCTCTAGTTCATGCCTGATTGTTTTTACTGTATTCAGGGAGCATTGGGCAGCAGTCGTAATATCCTTATTTTGATGGCGGGCACGAATCATCATGATACAAGTTATTCTCTTCCATGATTCAGGTGGGTTCCAGCTATCCATCCTTTCTGACATCTTGTATATGAATGAAGAAGGGTCCAAACTTTTAAATGAAGAGAAGTGTGTGTTAATACATGTAACTTACGGAAAAATATAATTAATTATAAATATGTCAAATTTATCCCGAACACCCTGTATATGTGGTCAAAGTCAAGGTTTCCATACGAAGTCCTGCATTGCTCTTCTAAATTGTATGCTATAACTTCTGCTTTGTCTACATCTGTGTGAGCAAGGCCCTGGTCAGAGAATATTGGGGGAAGGGATCTGTCTTTGTTTTTGATATTTTTCAGTAGTCTTCAGATGGAGTGATCAGTAGGTGAAATGAAGGATAACTTTTCATCCCATACTTGGTCTCTATGGGCTCTGAGTGCATCTCTTACTGCCCCATTTAATCTGTTTTATTTTAGACTTATTTTATCTTGTGGTGCACACGTGTTACGGTATCTTTTCGTAGCTCTGTTTTTGTCTCTTATCAAGTTCATGATGTCTTCAGGAAAACGATCTGGCTTGCGGGCAGATTTGTAGGAGGAAGCTACCTTTATAGCAGAATTAATTTGTTGTGTGAGATTTGTAACTGCAGTTTCTATTTCTTCTTTTGTGCGTATGTGAGGAACAGTCCAATATAATCCTTCAGTGCTGCTGACAGTCTTTCCCATGCAATGTAGGAGTGAGAAGGAGAACATAGGTATTCTTGATTTCCCAGCTGTAGTAGAATTGGATTGTGATCGGATGATAGTTCATCCATAGATATGATGCTGAATTGAAGTTTAATATCCTGAAGGATAGCTATATCCAGGATGTCAGCAGTGCCGAACGTACTGAGATGAATTGGTTCGGTGGGGCCTACCACAACAGCGTTGCTTGATCCTAAGTAATTGTAAAGGATGCAACCATTCTTGTTTGTGGTTGTTCAATTCCACGCAGGATGCTTGGAATTCAGATCCCGGCAATAATGGTGGGCTCTCTGGTGCATAAGATGGTATTTAGATCAGACTGAAGTAGATATTTTTGGGGAGGGTTGTAAGCTGAGTAGATTTTCAGTTTGCCAGTGGAGCTGGTTACTACTTCCACGCCAGTGATCTCAAGGTTAGTTGTTGAAGGGCTGCTCACAGAGTGGTGCTTAATGTAGTTTTTAATGAAGATGGCAGTGCCGCCGCCTCTGTAGAGTAGTCTGTCATTTCTGTATAGGTGATAGCCCCTTATTGTAGGATTGTCTGAAGGTTTTAAATGAGTTTCACTGATTAAAATAACATCTGGTTGATACCTAGATGTGAAGTGTCGGAGTTCCAGAATTTTGTTTTTAAGGTCATTTGCGTTCCAAGCAACTATCTGAAGAGATGCTGGAATGAGTTTGTTACTATTCATTTATGAGAGCTGTAAGGATGACCTGTGTTTAACGAAGAAATCTTTTATTGGAGGTTTCAGTAGGGTTTAATAAGCTGAAATTTTGTAGCATGTTTGCTAGTGAGGCCGTAATAACAACTATTTGGTTTTTAGGTGCTGTTGGTTGATTTTGTTTTGGAATTGGTCTAATTGTACGGGTAACATCGGCATAGCTTCTTGTTTGCTTTCGGGTGTCTCTATTATTGGAGGTCTCCGACTGTGGCCGCTGAGTCTCCGGTTTTGATGCCTGGGCCTCTGGTGTTCTTGTACTGAAGGAGGAGGGCTGATTGATTGCCTCCATCCGTCTGTTCTTTGGGTGCTGAGTACATCCTTTGTAGTTCGCAGGATGAGGGCCACTGCAGTTGGCACACTTGGCCGAGGTAGTCCTCGGCTTCGTGCAGGTATTGGTTGGGTGGCTGTCTCCACATTTCAAATATCTATATTTCGCTCTGCATAGATTCTGGGCATGGCCAAACTTCTGGCACCTGTGGCATTGGCCAGAAGATGATCTTTTACGGAGTGGTTCCAGTGTGACGATGAGACCACAGACTGTTTTTAAGTTGTAAATATCCTTGTATATTTTATGAATCTCAACAAAGACTAATGGCATGGGAGTCTTGTCCGCTTTTTACATTCTACTCACTTTGACTGGAGGCAGATCCTGAGAATTTAGGTCAGCAGCTATTTCTGCTGTGTCAATGTCTTCACAGACACCACGAAGGACTACTTTTAAGTTTTTTTCAGAGATGAGCGCAAAGGTATGATACTGGATGCCTCTGTCGTCCAGTTCCTTGGTCAATCTTCTATAGTCTGTCACTGTTGCTGGCTGGATCTTTATGCCTTCATCCATGTTTTTGGCCTTAATGAAGCCAATATGCAAATTGGACATTGTGGATCTTAAAGCTGCCCACTTATGCTTTTCTCTAAGGATGATCGGAGGCACCTTTTCTTTGGGAGAAATAGCGGCGTCCGTACCCTGATTAAATCCATGATGTGTTCCGGTAGTCGGTTTGGCTTAAGAGTTATTTTGGTAGAAGTGGCAACCTTTATGGCTGCGTTGATTTGCTGAGTCAGGCTTTTGACAGCATTTTCAGGGTCTACATTCCTTACAAGGACTTTTCATTTCCCCAGTTATCTGTAGAGGACAGTGTAGGGATAAGGTGTTATTGAGCTATTAAAGCTCTGATCATGGCAGGAGGGTAACAGCAATAGCCGAGCCTCAGTTAGAATTTCATTGGCTATAGCATTGTCATCCATTGGCAATGCTATAGCCAATAAAGCCAATACCCATACCAGAGTCTACATTCTTCCCCAAAGTCAATGCATGAATAAGCACATACTAAAGCATAATGGGTGTCGTAAAATAAATTAAATCTTTTTTAAATTAAATTAAACTTTTTCTCTTTAAATTAGTAACAAGTTTTCTTTTTATTAGTATATAATTTTTATATAAGATTTGTTCAGTTATAATTCAAACTTTTATTCATTTTTGACAATTTCTGGATTTTTTTTTGTCCCCATTAAGTTACAGCAATAGCAGTTTTAGATTTATAATATTTCTTTCGAAATCTTATTTTATGGACTTGCAAATTTTTGTTTTAACATGTTTTGATCCAAATGCATAAATTACTTCAATTTGTATATTTTCTTGTTATTTTTACTGAGTGCGAATTTCTAAAAATGTTTATTGCAGCCTACTAGTAGTGCGTCTATTTTCTCAACTACGAAGGATATTATAACAGCTGAAAAATCAACTTTAAAATGTCACCATGCTGATAATATCGTTCTTTCAACTAGTAGAGCTTTTTTCGCTGTGTAACCGGGGTTAGTATTCCACTTACAACAGTACAATGGCAAGCGGGCTGTCACTCACGCATGCACCCAAATAAATAAAATAAAATAAATCTGTGACTTGATACCTTCTGATAATTAAAGTATATAAGATTAGCTTAAAATTATTCATTATATTGATCATGAGCATATCGAAATACCAAAATTATTAAAATAATTGTTAGTTTATTTAATAAGTGGTTGATTTGGATAAGGTTGTACATTCAAGCATTGAACCGACCATATGCCGAGAATCTGATAAAATATAATTATTTATTTCTTTAATTCATAATGATTTAATGTAAATATTATTATGTAAATATTATTATTTTATATGCATTTAGAAAGGATCACAAAACATATTGTGATTGTCTCTGAAAAAAATAGTGGTGGTGGTCGGAGGTAGATGGCGTTGGCGTAGTTGCCATCAGTTGGTGGATTGAATGCTGAAGACAGAGTTGTAGAGTAGGTGCCCTCCTTCGATGAGTCTTTGGACTCCCTGGAGGTGTCAAGTAATAATAATAATAATAATAATAATAATAATAATAATAATAATAATAATAATAATAATAATAGCTGTAACCTGAAAATCGTCTATGACTGAAATTTAACAGGCTTTTGAAAAGTAGAAAATAATATTTAATAATCCTGAATAATTAAAATTCACTCCGTGCTCCATAGACACGGAGTGATTTGTGTGTGTTTGTGTGTGTGTGTGTGTGTGTGTGTGTGTGTGTGTGTGTGTGTGTGTGTGTGTGTGTGTGTGTGTGTGTGTGTGTGTGTGTGTGTGTAAACATTAGACACAACCTGTTGCAAATTGCTGGCTAACACGAAGATTCCGCTTTTCAGGTTATCATAAAATAGAGAAAAAAAAGGGAAATGAAACTGCATACAAATGCAAATTTATAACCGCCAGTCACACAAAACCTGATATTTTTTATGTTCGAAACTGACTGAAGCAACTAAAGCTATGAGGAGAATATATTATGTCTGTCAACTGTGTGTGAATTTATCAGGCCGGTTTTTTGCGGGAAGGGTAAAAAAAACCCCGAGTTTTTAAAAGAAAAAAAAACACGTTTCCATAAGGGACCGGCGAATTTGCTAAGCCCCTTATAAGGTTGTTCGTGTTTTCCAGAGAATTCGGACCCTGTTTTTTCCAACCAAAGGTCATTTTTACTGACTGAGTTACAAAGATTAGCGTGAAAATGTTAATCTTAATCTTCGAAAAAAGACCTCCCCCCCCGTCCAAAAAAAAGGGGGGGACTTGGTTTATCGCATATAAAGATATGCAGTTAACTTGTCTCGAATGATAATAACTTTTATTTATTATTCTTTTTTTTATTTACTTTTATCTTTTATTTTTTGGACACAGCACCTTGTGGAATGGACAATGAACAGGGAAAGTAACAACTGAAACTTGAATATATAACAACAGTTGTCATGATTCAAATGCAGAACTTTCCTTGAAAATAATAATAACAATAATATTAAAAAAAAAAAAAAAAACAAGCGTAAACAAATCGCACTCTCTTTGTCGTTATTAATGCCCCGTGCAGAGTCACATTAAACAAATAGGTTGCATTTGCTTCGCTTGGAAAAATTTAATATACAAATTCTTTCAAAAGCCAGTTTCGCGTAAACTTAACAATAAAGAAAATTTCTGTGACACGAGATAATTAAAGTCAGTTATTCTTATGTAACGGTGCTGCCATACAGTGGTGAATGAAGTAAGAACTCCCTTTCGAAAAAAAAAAAAAGTCATAAGTCGAACTAACATACATTTTTTATACACAAGTAAGTAAAAATACCAGGAAAATAGATTTAAAAAAAAGCAGACGAAAAATAACATGCCGAGCGTCAGTGAAAATATTGAAATCATCCTAATAAAAATGTAGTTGATGTATGAATAAATTATACGATTTGAAGTTGTTTACAGATTAAATCTACACTTCAGGATAAATGCTTTTTTTTCGGTTACAAAACTATGAAATACAAAAGGATTTTTAATATTAGTAATAGACTGCTACTTCATTACCCATGATATGATGTTAAATGTCCTTTCGTATACGTAACATCGCTTCTGTAACGGAATTTCACAGAAATGCCTTTTAATTTTATTTAGATCATTTTCTATAAAAGCACATAAAAATAAATATAAACTAATTTATTTTATTTAATATTTTATTTAAAAAATTTGACTAAACCTAGACAAATTTGCAGATTATTAAAAGAAGTTAATACACCTATATATTTTTCGGTAAATAAATATATAAAATTTGTATTTAGCTGAAACGTTCATATACAACTCAGGATTAACATTGACACCATACTCTTGGAGGGTAATGGATGGCAATGCTGTAGCCAATGAAGTTCTAATGAGGCTCGGCTATTGCTGTTACCTCCTGCCATGATCAGAGCTTTAATAGCTCAATAACATCTTATCCCTACACTGTCCTCTACAGATAACGGGGAAGATGAAAAGCATTCTTGCTTCGCCCCTTTAAGCCAGTCCTTATAAGGAATGTTCATATATGTAAATATTGCATGTCATCGTGTTGCACGTTTATGGTTGGCTATTTCTGAATTGTAGGAAGCATGAAACTAGGAAAGAATACCTAAAATTTATAACTAACCAAGGGGACTTTTCGTTTCCTAGTCTGAAATACCTATACCAAGTGAACAGATTTAAAATATACCGAAGGCCTTAAGTTCGAATCACGCATTCGGAACTTTGATTAAGTACTTTCTTGGGCATTTTCTTCCCTACTTCGGGACCACGGATCATGCTGGTCCTCGCGCAGAGGTTGTGCCCATCCACTATGTAATTACATAAAAAAGTTTACGACAGAAGGTATAAATGTTCTTCAATTTAAATCACGAAACTTATACTGGGAATTTTATTCAACAATATCAAAAATATTTGGGGACAACCATCTCACCGGGACTTGGACTGGACCCATAGGGATGGCCTATGAGCATCTTCCGGTGAAGTGGGTAAAGTCCCCATACAGACCCAAACCGTGCGATCCGTTCTGTGACGTTTGCCAGAACGTTGTGGGGCATTTCTTCTACTTCTGTCTCCCCGTCAGCGTATCTGGCGAAGACTCAGTAACGTACTGTACTAGGCATCCCAATGCTGACCTTTGCGGAGGTCGTGTATCTACTATTCCCATCACCTGTTAGAAAAACGAAGAAATTCTTTCCTAGTAAATGTGTTGAAATACCATATCTGGAAAGTGAGAAAAAAATCCCAGATAAGGGATGAAAACAGAGTATTCGCGAGAGTCCTCAGTGGGTTTTATTTTTACTTGCCAAGGTTCTCGGCACAGGAGAGATACGCTAGGGTATGGAAGGTTCTTCAACAAATGGTACAAACCACCTATTATCTGTTTCATGACACAGTGACAAATTAAACATTGTCTGTTATTATAAAATAATTCTTTGGTTTTATAATTCACAAATAGGAGGGGATTGATCTGATTAAACCCGAGCTGCGAAGGCCAACATCGAGACGGTTTATCAGCTCCCTGAGAGCTGTACCACTAGGGCCAAGTTCTTCCCCTTCTGTTCATTGGGTTCTCTAATCAATGATTATTACATTATCACCTTTGTGATCATTTCGTCTCTTTTATTTATTTATTTTGGATGATTTATGTTTATTTTTCATTTTTAGCTTTTTTAGAACAAGTGATGAGAGTGATGTCTCAAAGACCTTTTAACCACAACCTCACGGTTATATAGCTAAATGTATCGACTGGGGGCCTCTTTCATAACCTCCTACTATCATACTCTACCTTTGATCTCTTCCCCTCTTACTATTTGCTGACCCTCAGCACTCTTATATTCTAAAGGCCGATGATGAGAGAATATGAACTCCCAAAATATAATATATGTTATTATATATCACATATTGGGTTTTACAAATTTTACAAGACGTAATATCATATTTTAAGTAAACTGTCTATCTTAAGGTAATTCCATTCTGATATATTTTTGAGATCTAATAAAAACAGTTTTACATTTGAAACTACTGCTATATTCTCCTCATAAAAATAGGGTTCAGGAGATAGGAATTACTGAATAAAGTCATTTACAGCTGGAATGAAAACTTCATTTTGTACAGTGCTTTTCTGCTACTGTTGTAAAGGAAACTTCGGATCTTAAGCGATCTTGTGTAGTTATTTCATTTTGCATAATAAAACCAGCGATCCGGTGAATGAATATCCTACATTTATAATTGAATCACTAATACTTCATTATGTCCTGCCAGTCGGTTAACAATATACCCTTTTTTTAAAGTGGGTTAGAGGTTAATAATATACTCTTTTTTAAAGTATTACTGCCAGTTCATTTGAGGTTCGTGGTATTTCAGTCACTGTTTCTGGTTATGTGACTCCGATTCCACATAGTTTAATCTCCAACGTAACCTACTTCTTACAAGTTAATATAATCACGTGTAGCTGAAATCCTAATTCGTATCAATATCATTTTATATGGTTCTTAAATCAGTCAAAAGAGACCTGATTTTTAAGCTATCTTTGTAGTTATTATATGACCAATTGTACCTTGGAAGATAGTTTATCATGATCTTGTCCCACTTTTAGAACTGTCCTTTCAAGAAATTATATCTCGGATTACTGAAGTATTTCCTCTTTTTTTATTTTGAAAATTTTCTTAAAACAAAATACCCGAAATATCCGAAACAAGCATTGCACAAAATATCTTAACTTCCGTGCAAAAAACCAACATGTCCATTTGTTTTAAACACGAAATTACTTGGAAGATAACTAGCAAAGGAAATATGAAAAGAGATAAAAAAAATGGATAAAAAATAAATAACTCTTGGATTCAAAAACCGTTTATAAAGCAAACACAGAAAATATTGCTTTTTTATGACTTTGCTGTAGTGAGACATCTTTAGATGGTTCACTATACAAGAACTCTATTAAGACGACCGAATGAAATATGATTCTCAATCTCATAAAGAATTTTGATAAATGTGTGTCTACAAATACCTGCCTGCTATTTAAAGATCTCCAAACACATCCTGAGATTCTAAATTCTCAGAACGAAGTAAGCAAATATATAAATAATCTGCCAACATGTTATCAGGCAATTCGAACAAATATAGTAGGTTATATTAGGAAGCCACACTGCAGTGCAACAAGGGCTTTTGAATTTAACCATTGAAACCACGCTACCGGCCAAGACGTCTGTAGACGTCAAGGTTATCTTGGATGTGAAGTGCCTATTAAACTTGTAATACCATTGATATTACATTGAAATATATGATGGATACGAAGCGTATGAGGATGTGTATTTGATCCATAATGGCCGGTAAGGTGGTTAAAGAGACTGCACGTTTATTGGTAACTAGTAAAGCTAAATCACCAAAATAATGGTAAATCCCTATTAACGACCAAAACCCTTGTCAACAACACTTTAATAAAAATTTTACGACCTAACGGCATCTTAAATTGTTACAAAAACAAGGGTTAATAGTGGACAAAGTGTGTTTTGGACCACAGATATAAAGAGCATTGTAACACTGACCGAAGATACTGAGGATTGATAAGTGGCAATGTCCAGTGAACGCATATATTATAAATGCCGGGAGGATGTTCACTCTAAGACAGGCAAAGCATCCTTTCTATTGTATCCATTAGTTAGTACCTGTTAAATCCCGAAATCCAAGGTTTGATTTATATGAAACTATGGGCAAAGCTACTAAGTGTGAGGCTTCTGTTATGTCTGTTAACTTCATTTGTTCTACGATCTATTGTTCGAGATGAAAATTCTAAATTTCCCAGAAGAAAATCTTCCACCTCCGTATGAGAAATATCCTAGATGAAATTAAAACGAAGTCTTTCTAACCAATGATGTTTATCCTTTGATTTAGAAAGACCAGTGACAAAGGCTCTTTAGTGCGACATCATATTGCAATTAAGAGGCAATGTCCCCGAATCCTGAGCTGTTTATCACAATTCGGACTGTCAAATATCCATACCATAGTACACGTATCGCCCACTGAATTAGGGACTTTTATTTAATACTATGTTGGACCCCTTTTAACTCCGAATTACAGCACATATGCGGTTTGGAATAAATTCCACAAGGGGTTGGATTACATCTATGTCTATAGATGTAATCCAATCTAGGGGTTGGATTACATCTACAAGGCTTTCATTACATAGCCCTTTAACTGGCTCAGATTTGACGGAAGAGGATTTTCTCCCGGATCTCTTTTTCTAACATGTTCCATACATTCTCGATGAAGCCCAGATACGGACCTTTGTGATGGCTAGGGAAGATAGTAAGTCGCTGTCATACTCGCTCAACTACTGCTGAACAATTCTTGAGCGATGGACAGTAGTATTTTCGTCCATAAGACAACCGTCACCTACTGGACAAAAGGTGTATATTACAGGATGGACTTGATCGGCAAAATGTTCAGATATTCCTTGGATGACACTTACTCTTCCAGCAATATCAGAGGGCCCATTCTGTAACAACAGAACATCCTCCACACCATATTCAGAACCTTGAGTTGTGTTTACAATATAAGCTGGGTTCATTTCATGAGGCTACCCCCAAAACCCCCTGCCTACAGTCCGCACTGACGTTATGCGATCTGACGACTCACTATGCACCTTGTTCAGGGCATAGTGACTCATCAGATCGCATGACTTTTTTTTCAGTTTTCCAGTGTCAAGTCACGGTGTTCCTGACGCCACTGTAGACGAACTTTGCAGTCCTTCGCAGAAATCAGTGGTTTCCGTATAGGCATGCGACTGCTAATACCGATCCTCTTCAATTCTCTGACGTAGTTCAGTGAGTATGGGTTGGGGACCTTCATCAAATGCTTTGGTCAATTACTGAACACGGGAAGTTCTGCATGTCTGTACAAGCCTTCTCATAGGCGGCAATCTCGTTTCTGACAGACTATCTTTGAAACACAGTTAGTCCTCGTAGACAAGTAATGTGGGTTATTTTTACGCTAATTAAGCATCAGTGATCTTACCTTTTTAGAAATCCATCATCTCTGGTTTTCAAAATCGTGGCTCCAGCCAGACGGATACCCACAGTAAGTCCTTTATCGAACTCCGATAGATCCTTGTTTTCCACATTGTGATCAACACTATGGACAATTACTGACTAGTAGCATTTTTAAATAGTTGCCTAGAACAGGTGGCGATACACGTTACTAAGTATTTTGAATATACACTGCGTAAGTGAGGGTTACTTATATCTGCATAAAGGTTTCTATTTGGAGACAATAAAAAGGCAAAATCAAAGCAATCGTGGCTAATCTAAAGTCCCCAATCTCAAACCTTTCATCTGATTGAGATGGCATGACTAATGTTTTAGAGGGGGAAATGTATTCTATGAAAATGAATATAAACAGCTGCTAATCTGCTAATTCATTCACACTAAGCAGTGACAAAATAAGACACTTTATACACTTTATACCTGGAGGGTATGAAATATTCTGGATTTGTGAAGTGGATAGATGTGTGCTGTATGCATGTGTGTGTGTGTGTGAGAGAGAGAGAGAGAGCATCAGTTCACGCAATGACAAACTCAATTCTTTATCACATCCTGAACTGGCATACTAAGGACTGACAGCAGGTTTTGATGTCTGTCTCAAAGAACCTAAGAAATACATCCGCTACCAGATCAAAACCCAAGTTTCTAGGAAATCCTAGTCTAAGATCGACTAACAAAATTACACATGAGCAACTGCCAACACTTAAGCGTTTGGAAAATTTTGTTGTAGACGAAAATATTCTAGAGATCAGAAAATTTTCCAAGTTCCAGACTAACCAATGGCTTAGTTGAATATTTTCAAGTCTAATCCACTCAAAGTTCTTTCTCCGGCAAGTATCAGTGATTATTATAATCAAAAATGAGAACTTTATAAGACAGAATTGAGGTATCTGATTCACCAGAGAACATATCCGACCTGTAAGGAAAACAGAAGTTCTAAACAAAACTTTTAAGACAGGTCAATGACATCAGAATAGACGCAGTAATATGGCTAAAGATTGCGGTGCATAGAAGAATAAAGTCTTTCATGATTGTCGTTTATGCAGTTGTGATTGTCGGCTTTGTATAATATCGAACATCTCGCAGCAAAAAATTGAACAAACTCCGATAGCTGTCACTTTCAGAAACTTCATTTGCTTAGTACGAACAAAAAAGCTGCATCCTGAATTATATTTTCCCGTCTGTCAATCAAATAAAGAAAGAAAAGAAAAGAAAAACAACATATGTATATAAGACTTCCCTATTTTAAGAAATTTATTTTATAAGATTAAATTTGGCATCAGGAATGGAAAGTGCTGACGACAAACTATCCTTCATTTATAATTTTATTTTCTCAAACTAAATGTCAGTACAAAAGCGACATCGCTCCTTTTCTTAAAAGAATGAAAGTTAAATAGCCCACGTCTTGCTTGGGGAAATGGGTTTATTGCTTTTGGTATTAAGTTCTCCTAAACTTGCACTATTTTTATCTACCAATTCTTCAATGTTCCTTAGAAATAAAGTAATATAATTGTGTAATCCAGGATTTCGATTCTTTATTGCATCATGTTTTGTCCAGGGAATAAAACTACTGTCGATTTCTTTGTTTCGAGTTCTAAATATAGTTAGGAAGTGAAACACAAAGAATCCACACTCTTCCGGGAAACATCATAATGCAATAGCATAATAATGTCATAACCAGAAAACTCTTGTTCAAGTACGCACTGTTACTGTTAATCAAATACCGAATTAAATAGGGGATTTTTTTTATGAATCTGTTTGATTTAATGAAAATATGAATGCAATTATTAGCATGAAACTTCTGTATATAAGAAAACATAATTCTACAGCAAATTCTAGAATTTACTGTAATTTTTCAAGTTTATATTAATTTTAGAGTTTAAATGTTAACGATTACATGTCATTTGTTTAAATTGCATTACTAAAACATTTTCAGAGTTTAAAATCTGTTAATATTTTAAAGATATCAAGGGTTATTCAAGTTCGATAAATCATAAGACGATATATCTATTAAGATTGGTAGAAGGCGCCATCTTGTATAGAAAAAACACAGTGCATCCGATGTACTGAAAACTAAAAAAAATATATCGTAAAATATTCACTAGTTTTACGATCACAGTACAGTAATAGCAATTCATGAAAATTTTTCATGATGCGTGAACATACAGCCATTAAATAATATCGTCGGATATAACTAGAAAATATTATAAAATTAACTGCAAGTCGAGTCAGTTTAAAATTTGTTAATATTTTGAACATATCAAGGTTTATTCCAGTTCGATAAATGATAAGAACGATATATTTGTGAAAATTGGTAGAAAGCGCCCTCTTGTATCAAAAAAATCCGATGTACTGAAAATTAAAAATATATATATCGTAAAATCTTCACTATTTTTACGATCACAATAATAGCAATTCGTGAGAATTGTTCATGATGCGTGAACAAGCCATTAAATAATATAACTTGAAAATATTATAAAATTCACTGCAAGTCGAGTCAGTTTAAAATTTGTTAATATTTTGAACATATCAAGTGTTACTCAAGTTCGATAAACGATAAGAACGATATATTTGTGAAGATTGGTAGAAAGCGCCCTCTTGTATCAGAAAAATCCGATGTACTGAAAATTAAAAATATATATATATATAAAATCTTCACTATTTTTACCATCACAATAATAGCAATTCGTGAGAATTGTTCATGAATGCGTGAACATACAGCCATTAAATAACATAACTAGAAAATATTATAAAATTCACTGCAAGTCGAGTCAGTTTAAGCCTAACCGTTGGCATCATTCCTAGTCATTATCGAAATCAAACTCATTTGAGTGGTTTGATTTCGATACGTTGACCATTTCAAAAGCTAAAAAACAACAAACAACAAAACCTGCACGATACATTTGCTCTTTAATAGCAGTTTAGTCAAGTTTGGAAGCATATTACTGATAAGCAAATATTGACCGTGCCAATATGTGTTTTACTTAGCAAATGCGAATTCTGTGTCAACAATTGTATGAGCCTTAGAAAAGTCAAATTTAAACAACTTGTTTGTTCGTGAATGTTAAACGAATATCGGCCAAATGCGAATTCGGACTAATTAGGGTCATTTGAGGTTAATGGCACATACAGTCCAAACCTAGTTGATATACCGTGTTCCAGAATACTTGGACATTATTTATATTTCTTTTTCCTAAATTTCTTTTCTTTCTTTGAAATGGCAATATTTGATATAGTTGAATCGAACACATTTGGGATATTTTCTAATGAAAAATAACTTAAACCTCCATTTTCTGTGAATGAATTAGTTTCAGCTTAGAAAGATAAGTAGAAGGAAGAATCAGGCCAGAAAAAAAAACGAACCAAACAAGTTATTTAATAGATAGATTAATATCATGCGGCAACTTATATCAAACTGAATTATTCCTGCTGTACTCAGCATTTTAGCCTATATTGTTTCCTTCAGAGGAGTAAGACATGCATAGACTTTTTATTAGAGTTTGAAGAGACATAACGTACTTATTTAGCTATTAACTCTCAGTATTTTATCAAGCAGTAAAAATAATATGAAAAACTTTTTATCATTCAAGCTTCGTAGAAACTCTGTCACTTGACATCCAGTACGACATCCAGCTCGTCTGGTTGGCCAAGTAGATAACGTATCCGCTATCCAACCAACAGACTGCGGATTCGAATTCCGCCATGGGCATGGATGTTTATGATTGTCTTTAGGTGAAAAATGAACTTCATTGCCCGGTGTGAGACCACTTCCTCGCTTGTTGGAAGCCTGAAGTGGCTTGAAAAAAATTCCATGTTTGGTCTCTAGAGCAGAATTTCCGGAACTGTGTAATAATAAATAAATTAAAGACACACACACACACACACACACACACACACACACACACACACACACACACACACACACACACACACACACACACACACACTAGCTTAGAACGCTACAATATTGAAGAATTTGCAAGGATTTCGGCTTCAAAAAGGCGCAGTTACCAAGATATTTTACCAGTTATCGAAACTGTCACACAAGAAGCGAATAGCTACGAATTTGAACAAGCACCAAAAACCTAACTACGCCACTGTACAAAAGGAAAGTTAGACATCGTAACAAGATAGCATTGTTCGAATAAACGATTGTAATGTTTTGTGTACATACATATTGGAACTATTTGAACCTATTTTATATAAAAAAATAACGATTACTATAACACCAAATAAATAAAATACTTTATCTATAATCGAGAACTTATTTTGAAACCGGGTTGCATCCTTTTTTAAACTTTTTATTTTAGTTTGCTCTGGTATAATAAAAGACAACTTTTAGCTATGTTATAAACAAGCAGCATTTTATTATGACAATGACTGCCTAAAAAAATGCCAATGTTTCTTTGTATAGTAAATTTTGCAAGTTTAAAACCTCAGCATTTTGCAATTTACACATCAATTTTAATGACACACAACGGTTACATTTGTTTCCTGAAAACACCTATAAGTGACAAAAATAATAAATATATGTATATGTATTGTTTTTTGAATGCCACTAAACTAGTGAAAATAAGCAGAGGGCGCAACTGCAGTATTAATCATAATTATTCGGTCAATCAATAAGAAGTCTTTGAGTGAAAACTATTATACATCTGTCTGAAAGTGTCGTTTATAGAAATTGCTAGATTATGGTGTTATGAGTATTTAAACCAATAAGAATGAAATAGGGAAAATATTAAGGTAAGTTTTCGCATGTAAATTGCAGTTCGTATTAAATGAATTAGGCCTAACCTGAAGCTTTGTACACCAATAGTTAGTAAACTAAATAACTGAATAAAAATAATAAGGGAACGTTATCATTGAGGTCGATAAGTGAAATTAATAATAATAATAAAGAAAATTAGAACGTTCACCCAAATAGAATTTTGCTAACTTTAAACAGCATGAGTTTTAAATAAAAGAATGGCATAAATATAAATAAGTCCGAATATGTCTCGAATCGTTCAATAATGCTTATGCATAAACAAATCAGTCATGAATAACATACTTTGTATATGCGCAAAAAGAAAGAGGGAAGAAAAGAACATTATGTGGTATTCTTTGTCCTATTTTTTTTTCTATAGTTTCTCCCAGTGACCTGAGTATATATATGACCTGAGTAATGCAAATCAGCACACTTAAGCGCCAACATTAATTCTCTACGCCACGAGGGTTAAAACCTTTCAGTTTGATTAACAATCTAAACGTGTTCATTTAATTTCTAACCGGTTCATTGACATTATTTTAAAGGAAGTGAGATGGCAGGAAATGACGTTCATTTTTAAAAAGGATTTAAAAAATAAAAATAAAAATCAGTCAATAAATAAAAACAACAATTTAATACCAGTTAAATTCCTACTTAGTAATAATTTATTTTAAACATACAGAACAGTAAATACGTAAAGGTCATATTACCAACGGCAGAATTATCATTGTTGTCTGCACAGTCGAGTGCAAGGATCGTCTGCAAAAGAATAACAGCGTACATGAAATATGCAGTAGATCAAGTACTGGTGTGGTGCCAGATTTCATTGGCTTCTGAAGAAAGAATAAATAATAATAAACATCAGCGACAAGATGACCAATATTTCTCCAGTTTATATACATCAGGGGTGGGGCATATGCTGTTAATAATTTCGTATTGAGTGACAATAACCAAACGTGGAGTTCTTTGATTTTTGGTTAATACAGTGAAGAAGCTCTGTGAACAGAATACAGTATTACCCACAATCATAGTTATAACAAATTAGTACAAACCGTTTTGAACTACCTAAAATATAGTAAGTGTATGTAGATTTTTTTTTCGTGATGGTTGATGCTATTGTAGTTCCTTGGAAGCGCTACCTTTAGAGAATCTCTTCAATGACCTAATTTCTGTGAATAGGTACAACAGGAATTTTTGAGATCATCATTAACACTTCCTTCTCCATTTTTTTTTTTAAACTTTGTCCTACTTCCTGTTCGTGCAGAAACATTTTCCTTCTCTTTTTGCTTTCTATGAATACCATACGCTTTAAAGGAATGCAAATGATCCTCATTCATATCTCATATCAGTTATACTTAAGATAGTTTTTTCCTTTTTTTTTTTCCCCGTAGCATGTATGAACAAACTGAACGAGTACTTTTGATAGTGGGCAATGATGAATTTCATTGCCTGGTGTGAGACAACTTCCCAGCTTAGCGGAGAGGTCTGAAGTAGCTTGATAAAGGTACTTTTGGTTATTAAGTAGCAGGGCGGGATTTTTTAATTATGTAAAAACAGTAAATAATACGTTTTATAAAATTAATAATAATAATAATAATAATATATATATATATATATATTTTTTTTTAATTATGAGATTTTTTAATTATGTAAAAACAGTAAATAATACGTTTTATAAAATTAATAATAATAATAATAATAATAATAATATATATATATTTTTTAATTATGAGATTTTTTAATTATGGAAAAACAGTAAATAATACGTTTTATAAAATTAATAATAATAATAATAATAATAATAATAATAATATATGTCTGTCTGATTAGTATATATATATATCTCAGATTTAAACTGGAATTTGTGAAGTAGCTTGGCTTCTTCAATCTGATAAAGCGGTTTCTCTCCGAGGTATGCTGTGAGATTCCGCTTTTTTGGTCGTCCATTCTGGTTATATGTTTTTATTTTCTTTTTTCCTGACCGACGTCTTGTCTGTCTGAAATAGTGAGATCCACACAGGCAGGGAATGCTGTAGACACCTGGGAAGGAGAGCGGTTCCTGGCGATCCTTGGTTTATCTCAGGAAGGTAGATACTTTGTATCTTTGATGTAAGGGAAAGATATAGTCTAATTTGGAGAGCGGGAGTTTGCTGTTTTTTTATCAAGTTTAGCGATGATTTTTTTTTTATCCATTTTATCCATAATGAGATGATGTGAGTAGAGCCTGTTGTTCCATTAAGCGCTGATCCTGAGAATGAAATTCTCTCTGCCTTGGTGGCTAATGTTTTGAAAATTCCAAGTTTCTGGATATGTTGATGGTGTGGTGCCAAGTGAACACGAGAGACCCGTCTTGTGACTAAAAGGCTAGAATCCTTCATTTTCCTCTTCCATGGTGGAACTGATTCTGATTCGAGGACGAATATTGTTGAGGAAATGTAAAAAAAAAATAGAGAGAAAGTGAGAGCCATGTGGCCAAATTGCAAACCATTGTCAATATACCTCGACTATAGCTGGGCTTGAGGGGGGGGGCAGAATTCATTGCCAAAAATTGAAAAGATTCCATGAATAAGTTAGCAATAGAAGAGGGGGTATAAAAGTAGGAAGTTTATTTCCACCTCAATTTGTTTAAAGAGCTGGTTGTTCCAACTCAAATGTTCCGATTTAAGACAGTTCTTAAAGAGTTGGCATACGTGGATGGGGGGGGGGAATAAAATATGGATAGGAGAACTAGTGTATCATCTATTGAAACATTTGTAAAAAAGAGATGACACATAGCGAAGCTTAATAAGTGAGCATTCTCTTCTAATTGAAGGTTCTGTGTATATATACTGAATAATATTTACAAACTATTCGCAATATCTTCTTCTGAATCCATAACTTCATTTTGTCCACAAAATAGTACAAGTCATACCATTTCGCATCATATTCATGGCACTTCTTTGCTCTTCTTTAAAACTAAAACGAGCGCTGTTTTCTATGCCAGACAATTCAGAAATCAAGCACCTGATGCTCTGTTGTTCCGTAAGGGAAGCTTGCGTGTGTGTGTGTGTGTGTGTTGGGGGGGGGGGGATTAACGTTTCCTTGTTTCACTCCGTAGCTGTTATTTCCTATGTTTTTATTGCTAAATTAAGGGGCCCATCCAACAGTACCAGTATTGTTCATTATCGTTATGGGAACAACGCTTACATTCTTTGCGCCAAGCTGCGATATATCTTTTTTTTTTTTATCTTGCAGTTTGTCTTTCTTTATTGCAGCGTAAGACTGACTCTGCACGAGCGATAAAGAGAATATCCTAGATGAGTATGTAGACAAGCAGCTAAATAGACAGTTGCCCCATAACTCATATCTTTCTGCTTCTTTCGTTACTAATCTTCATAGCGATCATCATAAATGTTAGTTTCTCTTTATTTACTGACGCGCCCTCTTCTGGTGGATCTTAAACTAGAAAATATTCGACTGCTACTCTTTTATGTTGAGGTTCGTTTGCATATGAAAATATAATGGATTTTTTTTTTAATGAAAAAGTTTAAATTTTGGAATGCACTGCAGATTTAAGGAAATAATAAATACAATAATCATCATCATAATATTATACTTCAAAAAATATAATATATCGTTAAGATATGTAGGGTCAAATACATCAGTATCTTCGGTACATTGCAGAAAGAAATTAGCGCACCAATTGCAGGTGAACAAAACATTTCAGAAAAAAAAAAAAAACGATAGAAATCTCATCCAAAAGCAAAAGTAAACCTACAGACAATGGACAAAATACGCAAAAGTAAATCACCGAGCCTTGCCATACAGCTGAGACTGCTGGAACCATGCATATTCACAATCTATTTCTCTCCTCTCTTCTCTCTCTCTCTCTCTCTCTCTCTCTCTCTCTTTTTATTTTTTTATTTTGTTCTTTTTTGTTGTCTCTTCTCTTTTTGTTTATTTATTTATTTATTTTTTGGTGAATTGAGAAGAGCCGTGATGCATGGACGCCAGCCACGTTGTAGCCACCCCTGCTATATGAGAGGGTGGTCTGAAAAGTCCTCGGCATCGACCATAGATGGCAACACTATCGGCAAGATTTTTTTCTAAGTTGGTACATCTGTCGTAAGCATCCATGTGAAACTGCAAGTCATTCTATCAAGTAGTTTGTTTTATACAGCTGTCGGAAGCCAAAGTGTTGTCTGTATCCCTTGAAATGGATAAAATTGAGTATCGTGCGGTTATAAAATTCTTTGTAAAAGAAGGTTTAACGCCAAACGAAATTCATTCGAAGTTCATAAAAGTTTATGGGCACTCTTCTCCTTCGTTTTCGACAATTAAGAAATGGGCTGCCGAGTTTAAACGTGGCCGTACCAGCCTTGAAGATGATCCACCTGAAGGATGTCCAAAAAGTGTAACAACACTAGAAATCATTGATCAACTGCACGATATGGTATTAGATAACCGGCGAGTCAAAGTGCGTGAAATTACTGAGACTATAGTCATCTCAAGAGAACGTGTAGGATAAATTTTGCATGAAGAATTGCAAATGAAAAAGCTTTGCGCAAGATGGGTGCTTCGCAGATTAAAAACGCACTCGCATGAAAATCTCTGAACAGTATTTGGAGCGTTTTAACAAGAATAAAACTGATTTTGTGCGTCGATTTATTACTATGGATGAGACTTGGATTCACCATTACACACCAAAATTCAAAACAGCAGTCAAAACAGTGGACAGAAGCCGATTGTTCAGTGCCAAAAAAAAAAACAAGGTCATGCATCGGTGTTGTGGGATGCTAAAGGCATTTTTTTTTATTGTTTATCTTGAAAAGGGTAAAACAATAACGAGGGAATATTATTCCGATCTTTTACCCAGCCTAGACGAAAAAAAATTATCTCTCATCAGGACAATGCACCTGCTCACAAATGTGTTTTTGCAATGGGAAAATTAAGGGATCTGCACTGTGAATTGTTGAAACATCCACCCTATTCCCCAGATTTGGCTCCCTGGGACTTCTATCTCTTCCCAAAACTAAAACTCTTCCTCACTGGTCAGCGTTTTTTTTTTTCGAATCAAGAGGTGATTGCAGCTGTAGAGGGGTATTTTGCTGATCTTACTGAGAACCACTACAGGGACGGGGTAATGACGCTGGGGTATCGCTGGAATAAATGTATTAGTCTTAATGGAGATTATGTTGAAATTATAAATTCGTTTTCTTTCATTGCTAGGCCGAAAACTTTTCAGACCATCCTTGTAGGAATGACTCTAGTGCAGAAAATAATTATAAGAAAACGGAGCTTTTTGGACATATCTGCAAAATGATTAAAAATAACAAAGATCAAAACCTTGATGCTTCGTATAATGGACGGTATATAAAAAATAAATAAATAAATAAAATACGGCCACCAAGAGACGAGATGATGTGGAGTCGTATGAAAATAGTTTGCAATATTTGAGTCATTAACTGGCAATGGATAGAGAGAAATGCTAAAAAATGGTGGAAAGAGCTTCGGACACCAACGGGCACTGATGATGATGATGATGATACTACAGATTGTCATCCTGGTTGTCTAGCTGCTTTTAACGTACTCGATCCCTAGCTAACAGGATTTGGGTTCGTATCCCACTGTAGGCGGAGTAGATATTTGCCATTATTTTAAGGTGGAAAATGGAATTCATTACGAGGTGTCAAGTATCATTTCCATCCAGGAGGTTGACTATTTTGGATTTCTACCTTGGATCCATACATGCAGTAAAAAAAAAAAAAATAGATAAGATGGTGAGGCTCTATTCTCTTCCACCTAGTAGGTAGTATCCTATGTCTTCTGAATTATGTAAAAATGAATAAAAAAGAAACAAGAAATAAATTTAATAAATTAAATAATAAAAAAAATTCTTAGGTTCCCACAGTATTAATATACCACAGCTGTACATCTTGAGTACAACAAAGACGCATGCTCAAGGATAAAATTCGAAACTCACGACCTTTAGGTCGAAGTGCTATAAGCTATCCACCCACCCAACTAGCCACTGGAAAGTATAATACAATAAGGTGTAATGCATTACCGATATTAAAATAAAGAATTATGAGTTCTTCACAGGAGCATTTAAATGTAATAATATGATTAGTTTTTGTTTGTGTTTGGGAAATTTGTTTTAAGTTTAGGGTTGCGAGCGTGATTTCTTTGTTACGTAATATTTGAGTGGATTTGTTTGTCGGTGATAGTTCGTAACAGAAGCATCCGTTTGATCTTCCCCCTTTTTTTTCCTATTGAGCAGTTGGTCTGCTTTTCCCCAAACTCTTTTTTGCATCGTCTAATGACTAAAACGTATGGGGGCGTACGAGGATACGTAGCAGAAGATAATGGTGAATAAAAATACGGAACAAGGAGATTTTGGGTAGAAATGGCAGATATTCAAGTTCCTTACATGTTGATGTCGTGTTTTTATTTATTTTTTTAGGGACGGTATAATGGAGTAGAACGCGAACACCCGGTGACCGAGATAACAGCACTATGATAAAAAAAAAATCATAGAAATATGACAACACTGATGTATATGACCTTGTAATTGATTGATAAAATGCCCAATGGCTGTGAAAGTGTGTTTTGAGTAGAGTGTAACGATAAAGGGTATCTAGAGAGAGAGATGAACTGGTAGAACGTAAACAAATACAGTATGCTGGGAAGATAACGAAAGGCAATGGCAGTCAAAATAATGTTTCCTAGGGCAAAGGCCGTGCGACAAGCAACGTCAACATTCAACAAATCGATGAAATTATTTCTCATACAGTAGTATTGACGTAGACTATCGGAGGAACTACTTGCACTGGAGTCTTTTCGATGGCTTAGTTTATCAAAATTAATCATTTTGATTGATTTTATTTATTTTTATTAATTTCATTTCTTAAACACATTATGTTTATTAATTGTATTAATATAAAAATTATTTTAAATCATTATTTTTACGTGACACCTACAAGGACTCATTGCCGGAGAGTGCATTTATTGTACATAATCCACCATCCTCTCTATGTCATCTACCGACCACTATTACACTACATAACCTACTGTCGAACATCACATCATCTTCTGCCCACTAATAATCTTTTTTGTCGCTTAATTCCTTGTGTCTCTGGCCGATTTGCGAATATCCGAGTTTCAGGTTGGAACAACCTTGCTACGAGATCTGCTAACTCACCTGCAGTTGAAAATATCCATATGAAGATTCCTGTTGTCGTGGCGCATTCTCCCAACTATACTACAGTTTATCTTTTTACGCATTCTGTTTATTATATTTTAAAACGCTTTTTTTTTACTTAATTATTTTCATGTTATTAGTATTGTTATTATCTTTAATTAATTAATATTTTTTTGCGAAGTTTAACATAACTTTTTCCCCATAGCTACCCTGCTTTTAATGCCATCATCACATTAACCATTCTTATTCTGTACTCCAACTCCAGTAAATCATTATTATTACAGATTGTCAGAAAAAAAAATGTCTCAGACGAAGTTACGGTGTTTCCATTTCCTGAATATTCAAGAAACTTTCTTAGATTGTGAGGTTTCTGCAGGATTCGCCAGTGTACTTTTCTGTCATTCCAAAAGAAATTATTGAGTTGGATTACCGCTCTTTATTTGTGAAGCTGTTATTTAAAAAAAAAAAAAAATATATATATATATATATATATATATATATATATATATATATATATATATATATATATATATATATATATATATAATATATATATATATATATATATATATTTAGAACAAGTGTTTACTCTACATGTCAAATTTGGTAAGTAGTGATGCAATAAATACAGCTTCCAGGAAATGGAAGCTGTATTTATTATACTAGGTATATTTATACCAGGTATTTATGTATATACCAGGCTGTCATTCACCTGCTCACACCACTACACGTAGAAAGTGCAGAGGGAAGAGGAATTCTGAGATAGAACCAGAAATCATACTTACAGAATTTTTTTTTTAATTTTTAATTTAAGATCAGAGATTTTACCATTTCTGGTAAAATCTCTGATTTTAAATTAAAAAAAAAACAAACGAAAACTCGTTACAGATTCTGTGGTTACTGGAATGTGGGTCAGTTGTTCTCATTTCATTGGCTGAATGATTTTTTTTTTTTGTTTTACTTGCCCACGTGACCTAAACGATATCATGCAGAATAATTAGTATTATTGGTCACTCGTATTTCCTCAATCATTTTTCTCTCTCATCCTCCCTGTTGGGATTGGACATTAATATTTCCGTAGATAAGGAAGTTGTATCCTCAACACTATCCACTGTTACCACTTTCTTGACAGCGCTGTAAAAATGGAATTCATTCTCCTGTTAATCCGGTAGTCATTTAGGACTTGGAATAACAACTGTGATAGTTATGGAAGCGAGTGCGGGGGGAAAGCCAGTAACTGCCTGCAGACAGAAAGCTGTGTCATCTTAAGCCAGGTCACCTTCAGATATTTTCTTTTCCTGTTATGATATTAGCAAGGAAAGCGGCAATCCTCCCCCCTAACCTTCCCATCTGTACGCTGCTCTGCCAGTGACTGAGCAGGGCAGGGAGATGCTTAGCACCATGCAAACCTCCGTGTGATATTAATTTTCCCATATATCTTTTTCATTTTTTTTAAATAAAAAATTTTTCCATATGAGAATAGCTTATGAAGTTTACAATTCAAAGAAATATCAGGTTTTCTGTGAACCAGCATGTTTTTGCGATTTATATTTTAAATACTGATTATGTGCTAAAAGCGCATAATCAGCATAACTGGTATTGCAATTGTGTGTTATAAGTTTTCATGGCAGACTAAGCCTGTGATATCATCGAACCAAACATGGTTCTATGCCGCCTTACACTTCATAAAAGCTGTTGGTCATAACGCTTCAAACAAAAATCGGAAAACACGTGATCTAAATCGTCGGTGAAAATGGCCTAGCAACTTCCGTACGAAATACTCAACTGTCCCGGACTTTCCTTAGTTGGCCTATATTGAGATGGAATGCTTTCCTGTCCTGATATTTTCAAGGGTTTTCCTGCATTCCTATAAACGCTTAACCCACTTGTATAAAGCAACACGGGCTGGAGTGAATTTCTCTATATCTTTTATAATTTTGTAACAGATGACTGGTGATTGTCCAAGTTTATCATAGGATTTTGCGATCGGAGACAATTCAAAGTTTGCCATTGCGACAGTGTTACCAGGTGCTACAATATTAAGGTATGGGAATTGGTTGGGTATATTTTTACAACTACGAGAAGTAGAGATTCACTTAAAAAGATAACACGTACTCTTTTCAAGCCTTTTCAAATTTACGTGGTTCACACCGGTCGATTAAAATCATACACAACCTAAAGACACTGACCACTATCCTGCCCACAACGAAATTCGAAGCCTGTTGGTTACACAGTGTGGTGACGCTATCCATTCGACTAACCAGGCCAACTGATATCGCCCTACCAGGCCTCTGTTAGCCTTAAAGCTAATCTAACCTAGCTTTTGGAAGTCTGATGTTAAGTGGAGACAATTATGT
This sequence comes from Typopeltis vanoorti, assembly GCF_054136105.1. Classification (NCBI taxonomy): domain Eukaryota; kingdom Metazoa; phylum Arthropoda; class Arachnida; order Uropygi; family Thelyphonidae; genus Typopeltis; species Typopeltis vanoorti. The sequence goes on along the minus strand of NC_143565.1, from coordinate 20,358,758 downwards.
TTGTTATCTGACTTATTTGCTCCTTAGCCCACCTATGCTGCTAATGAGAGTTTCAGCCCATCTACGATCCATTAAAGAAATATAAACCTGAGTCTTTATAATCATGTTTCTGCTACTTTGGGACTGGAGGGATCATCCTTCTCGTTTTTCTTGCTATATCGCTATTTTATGGACTGTAAAATATTTATAGCACCGTCATACAGTAAAAAAGTAACAGTTAAGGGTGTTCTGAAATAAAGTGATAAAAGTTATGTTATAAAAATTATGTTATAAAAGTTATGTTATAAAAGTTATAAAAATGATTTGGTAGAAATCTTTCTTTGCTCAATTAAATTTGCTTTCATCAGAAAAAAGGACTGCGTCCGTATTAATTTGACCACCCCGTACTCACCGGCCTAGTTCCGAGAAGCCAAAGCATTTTTGTGTCAGCGTGACTTCCTCGTGGGTTGAACTGCCTCTACAATAACTGACATCGGTCTTCTGGGCGTAGTGTGCCTCTGGGGTAGGGATGACCTGCTTTCTTTCTTGGCCTTAAACAAAGCACAAGTAGCATACATGACCCTACATTTTGCACATCCTTCTCTTGTAAGGATGATTTCTGTGCTAGGAAATGATCGCAAAAGAAAAAAAAAAAAAAAAAACTACATCACTGTGAATCTATAAACAGTTGCATCCCAAACAGATTTCTTGTTTTCGATATTTCTGTCTCCTCAAAATGTGTTAACAAAAAAACGACCTCGTTATGATTGTGGCGTACTTGACTTTTGAGGATCTCTCAATTAGTAACATCCAAATATGCATATAGCAGCCAAAGAGAAGGCCGTTGTGTCTTCATACCCTCTTAAAGGATCTCTTTACCATCCTTAAACCACTGGAAAAGTCGCGCTAGCTCGCAAGGCATTCCGGCTTCTTTTGGTGGTTTGCAAATTTAGCATCAAATTAATGATCTGTCAATGTGACGACGCTGGATACAGAAATAATATGAATTGCACCCACAAATGTTTATAAACCTATAATATATTTAGTATCGTAGATTGGCTATCACCTATAGACTTTCACAAACATCTGTTCGACCATGTGCCTGAAAGGCAAACTGTGACGGATATTTTGTCAATTAGAGGGATCATTTTTGAATGTTGTTACTGTTATGTGTTAGGTTGATAAGTACAGCAAGTGTTAAGTTAACTGGCGTTCCCTGAAGCGCCAATGTAATAATAATAATAATTATTATTATTATAATTTATACTATCATGGAATTATAGTGTTTAATATTATGAAGGTATGATCAAAAATGTACGTAATTTGGTAGTTTTATTCTAGTGATTAATAATTAATGGCAATGTATTCAGCAACAACCTTCAACAAACTATAAGGATGAACTGAAGAAATTTAATTCATATACAGAGACATATATGTAATTTTTCTATGTAATTTTATTATATATTATAAAGGTAAATATAATTTTATTATGAATATATATGAAACAATATTTATTATTTTAAATTTTAATGTAATTTTTCATAAAATCCCTCTTACACTTTTTTGAAATCAGTATGATAATAACATATCAGTTTTAGTCCAAGTGATTTTTTTTTTTTTCATCAGGATCTTAGTTTCAAGAATTTTTTTTTCACGAAATCGTGGGAAATTTTTCTGTACTTGGTAAGAGAAGAAAGGAAGTGACGTAAGTATGGGTAAGAAATAGGAAATATACTATATTTAGTTCCAGAGAGAAAAAAAAAAGTTTTCTTTTCCTGTTGTATACCTCTGATGGGTAGAAAAAAAATATTTTGTTGCATCGTATTTTGAGTCTAGCGAAACGATTTGGAACAAGGTTTCTCAATTCATTTTTCTTCACGCACTGTTTTGGGAAAAACAGAAGTGGCTGCACTGAGCGTTAACGTACCTGCTCTCCACTCAATAGCCTGCAGCTTCGAATCTTTCCCATGAAATTATGTTTAGGTGGGAGATGCATTTCCTGACTAGTTTGAGACCACCATTCCGCTTATTACAGGTCGGAAATGGCTTGGGGAAAAAAAATTCATATTTGTTTTGTAGATCTAGCCAGAATTTCTGGATTGTTTAAAAAAAACTAAAAAATGCAATATATATATATATATATATATATATATATATACTGAAAAAAATATATATATAACCTCGTCCATCGCACAGTACTAACGTAGTATAGGTTTACTGTGTTTTGTAGTGGGAATCATAAAAAAATAGTTGCAGTCCTGCAACTTTTTTTAAAGCTGTTGCAAAAACTAAATAAAATTTCAGCAATAGGGACTGATGGGATATCAGCACGGCCTAAACTGGCTATTCCTTTGACCTGGCTGTTTAACATGAGTCTCAGAACAGAGAAGATTCCGCAGGAATGGAAAGAATGTATGGTTATCCCATTGCACCCAAAAACCGATGTATCCAACTATCGACCAATTAGTATCTCAGGAGTGATGGTGGATTTTGGAAAAGTTGGTTGGGTCTCTCATTCAGAAATGGGTCGATATGAAATCTCTACTTCTCAATGAACAGCATGCGTTAAGGAGAGAATGTTGCACTCTCCTTTGCACTTTGTTAAAAAATGATATCAGTATTGTGTAATACTGATTATGAAGACAGATTCAGAATTTGTAGACTGCAGACACTAGCAAACAGGAGAGAGAGGAGTGATGTGATTAAGACTTACAAACTTTTGAAAGGGTCATTCATGACTTTATTTTTCACGGTATTAACAACACCACAAACACTTTTTATCAACAAAGATGTTTTATTAACGCTATTCTTTTGACCAGGCTGTTTAACATGAGTGTCAGAACAGAGTAGATTCCGCAGGAATGGAAAGAATGTATAAACCGATATATCCAACTATCGACCAATTAGTATCTCAGGAGTGATTAAGCGTTAATAAAACATCTTTGTTGATAAAAGTGTTTGTGGTGTTGTTAATACCGTGAAAAATAAGTCATGAATAACCATCAACACCTAAGCTTATCTGTTAGATTTTGAAAGGGTCATACAGGATTTCAGTTGATGAAATTTTTCATTTTATGGAGGGTGAGGAAATGCATCTTAATCATTCTTGGAAGTTGAGAATGAATGCTGCTAGGAAGAGGTGAGATATAGATTTTTCTCTCTATAGAGTGGAATGGATTGCCAGTGGATGTTGTGAGTGCAAGCAGTGTGAATGAATTCAAGTCAGGGACTCGATCGATGAGTCCCTGACTCCCTGGAGGTCTCTCTTATAATAATAATAATAATAATTGGTAAGAATACTCTAACTTAATTGGATTCAAGGTTGGATGTTTCTATCCACTTTGTATGTCATCTGGGAAGAAGAAGAACAATTTTTACTTTTTTTTTACGTTTTATTAATCTCATCATCCAGCACACTTGCTAGATTATAAGTGCTAAGAAGAAAGTTGTACTAAAATTCAATACAAATACAAGCTTGGTATTAAAGTAATAAGGTTAACGTTTTGGGATAGGTTTGTTTCCATTTTGCGTCCACTAGCGATACACTTGGGTTCAAACATTCTAGAATTTTTTATAGGATTAAGACTTGAAAAAAAATTTTTTTTTTTTTAAATGTGACACTGTCATTTAGGAAGATTGTTTTCTTACAGTACTGTGCATATAATTGCGAATTGACTCATGAGTTGTAATTTGCATGCAGTGCCGATTTCTTATGTCTAGCAAAATTAGTTTAAAAACTCAAATATGGAGGTGTAGTAATGTTTGACTAGCACTAATAGCAAACCCTACATGAAAACACATTCCAATATTGGATTGCGTTATTTAGATATTATATTTTGTATTTATTTTATTGATTAGATTTTATATTGTGTTTTTTTTACCCTTCAGTTATCTAAAAACTGTGAAAAGCCATGTCTAAAAAACTGTAAACACCGCAGAAAATTTTCAAGCAGTAAGTGGCACAATTTTATATATGAATCTCACCCCTGTCAGCCTACACACATTACTATTACTAGTACAGGTAGATTAAGAATTGGGTAATTCGTAAATCCTGCTATGGAGATCAAACAAGGAACCTTTCTAAGCTACAGGCCTTTGAAGCAAAGCCTAATGGTGGTCTCACTCACACAGGGCGATAAAAGTAATATTTTTTGCGGGTGTGGCTAAAAAGTACATAAAACTCGTACCCCGTTTAAAACTAGAAGTACGTTATATAATATGCGAGCTTTTAAGGATTCAAAAAGTGTATTGTAACTTCCTAATCTCTTGGCCTCCCACACGGTCCAAGCACAAAGATATACAGTCAAGTCGAATATTATGCTGTGGGGGGCTTTAATTATATGAAAATGAAAAGTATAACAACTGAGTAATTCCGTTTCGTATAAGTTCCCACTTTAAACGGTTTCCTGTATCCCCATTTCTCCCCGGACTTCCCTCTAACAATGGTATTCACTGCCTGAAAAGAGCTTTCAAGTTTCCTATAATTCATTTTGCTTTAGACGAGTGTAAAATGGGTTAACTTCGACAGTGGATGTCTACAGAATCCTCTATTAAGAGGGAAGGAGAACTGCAGCACAGGGATTACGTGGGTTGACGAACCGGAACGAAAAAAAACTAAGCAATGGTTTTCTGGGTCATGAATGACACTTATTAACCTGGCGAGTAGATGAATAATTCAGAAGTAAGCTTAGAATTTTCACCAGCCACGTCTGTAATAAACCAGGTGTGTGGAGGAATTGTTATCAAAATACAGGCTGTCACAAATCAGATTTTTTTTTTACGAAATCAGTTTTGTTTCTTAATTTTGGGACTGTTAATTTGCCTATGTGTCTGCTCTTGTTTACAAGTGTTGCTGATCTGTTTACTGGCGATCATGACTCAACAAATTTTGTTATTCTCTCGTAGTCAAGGGGGTAACCTGTCCTAGTATGAGACGTGCGTACAAAAAGAGATACTATTGTTCGAGAGCCTTTGTATCCACGAAACTTACCTGTGAGGTGAGTTTCTAGTTCGTTCGGTCGACAGACCGGTTGCTTGGTCAAAGCATTTTTATGTACTCGCCGCCTCTTTAATTTAAGATGGTGATTAGGAGTCTTATGTAAGGCAATGGGTCCTCCTTTAAAATGACCCAGAAATGATACTGTCATGCAAGTTCGTTTTAATCATGGATAGCCAACTGTTCTCAAGTTTGGCTGCAAATTCAAATGTATGATCACATGTTTGTGACCTCATCAGTGTAGCACTATAAAAGTCGTAAAGAAGTCACATAGGAATACCAGTGGTTAGCATTATGGAAAAGGATGACCATATTATAAGGGGTTCCCAACAAGTGGGACAGCCGATTTGGATAGACATTTGCAGCAAGTTGGCTATTTTGAGTATTGTAGAATGAAAGAATGATAACTCATCTGCAGGAGAAGTGATAATTCTTCTTTTTCTGACTAAAAACCGAGACTGCTTAGAAATGATTGTAAAACGGCAAATCACTAGTTAGTTGCATGATGTATAGCGTGATGACTAACGAATACCTGGTTTGTTTTTAGATATGAAGACTGGATAAAAAAACCCTCAAGATACAGTAAATGGCGATGTTAGCCATCACAGTTTCTTTTTCATTCATTCTTTCTTTTTTTCTTTTTTTTTTAAGTAAGTGCGGCATATAAGTGATAGCGTAGTATTGTTATCAGATAATAGCGTAGTACTGCTATTATCTGATCAAACATATCCGGATGCTTGCTCATCTCAACTATTACTCTAATATATATGAAAAGCATTAATATGGACTTGGTCCATCCTATGCCACCATAACAATTTTCAATATTCCGGGAAGGCATTCCATTAGATTTCGGTACTTTGTTGCGGTAATTCCCTTTCATTCTTCCAGGAGAGCATTAATGAGGTCAATCTGATGTCGGGCGATTTGGCCCGGCTCGCAATCGTCGTTGTAATTCATCCCACAGGTATTCGATGAGGTTGAGATCGGGCTCTGTGCAGGTCAGTCAAGTTCTTCAATGTGTGGTGGTTTTTCCCTTTCAGTCGTTTCCCACCCTAGGTGACTTTGTAGATATTTTGCCCACAAGGTATTCCTGGTGAGATTTTTACAAGATAGTTCACCATTGCTTCCCCCCAAAAAAAAAAAAATTTATCTGGGCTGGGACGTATTAATGACTGTAATGCATGTGTGTGTGTTCACGGGGCCGGTTTGCCTGTTCTGGAGAACGAAAAACCCGAGTTTCCGGATGAAAAATCCCCCTATGAGACCGGCTAACTCACCTTTCGTCGAAAGAGACCAGATAAAGGTTCCTCACGTCACTAACGGGAATCGAGCCCAGATCTCTCCGACCAAAGGGCTTCGTCTATACCGACTGAGCTACGTCGTTGATCCTACATGCTTCAGCTTCACTCATCACCTTTATACTTCACAGTATAAAGGTGATGAGTGTCCTGAAAGTCATTGAGTTCTTCAATACGGTTCATTTTGTTGTTAATATTTCTCTACGAAGATAGCAAGACCGTGTACTCCCTATTATACTTATATAAACCATGGTTGTGTATAGCCATATCCACTGCTATGAAGGGGGTGTCCGATTATTTGTGGTTATATAGTGTATATGAATCATTCATATTACACAGACAACCAAATTTATGACTGAGGATCCGGCACATAGCTTATGACACAAGATGGTTATTCAGCAGGGCAACATACTTATAATAATAATAATAATACTGATCGTTGACGATCGTGAGGGTATTCTTCTTCGGTCCATTTCACAGAGGATTCAGTGGAATGCACATCGAAGTTCAGCATTTACGACTTAAACTATCTAACAAACCGAGACATTGCGTTGGGCACAGTCCATCGCTTTCAATGACAATACAGAAGCTGGGTGCTGGAAAGGGGGGTGAGGGCTTAAACTGCTAATCAACTGAAAACGTGGAAATTGGACTTATTGGTGTATCTGCTCGCATGGACTCACGTCAGAGAAATAAGTCCCCGCAAGTTTGATTCATTTTTCTAAAATGAAAGAATGCCCTGAAAACATCTCCGATGTTTTCATCGAGAGGGTGTTTCCAACATAACACCGTATCATTTGTTTCTTGGAGAATATTTAGAAATTATTTTTGCAGGTAAACAGCAGTTACTATGCTTTTGAAATTGGTATCAGATAATTAGTAATTAAGCAAATTTTGCTATAAAATGTTTTTTATAGCAAAAAAAAAAAAACAGAAAAAAAACATGGCTACTCTTCCTCCACTTCAAATTAGGAACTTTTACTGAACTTACAGCATCTTTCACCAGTTTAAAGTTTCGTTTAATATATTTATCTGGAAACTTCCTGCTCTTCCATGCCAATTCCTTCGTGAAGAACCTTGTGATAGCAATGCTAACTTGAGTCTCAGAAAGATAGAGAGAGAGAAAAAAAAAGTCGTAGAGAAGACAGATATATAGAGTAAGGAGCGCCAAGAACAATATTCATGTCTAACTCTATTCATATTACCTTACTATATATTATCGATTACCTAACTGTGCGATGGCGATTAATCTGTCTTCATGGTGTGGACCGGTTCCTTCATCCTTTCTACATTTTCGTACATTTTACTTGTCAACGGATGACTCCAACACTCAGCATCTTCATCGGACTTCATCCTCACTTAGTTTCGAATTTTGAAATGAGCAGAACTCGGGAAAATATATGAAGATTGAATAAAAAATCGTGAGGAGACAGTAAATGACCAATGTTAACCGTCACAGTTTCTTTTTCTTTTCTTTTCTTTTTTTTTTAAGTATGTGCGGCGTATAGGTGATAGCAGTTTACACTATCTGATTAAACATATTCGGACACTTGTTCATCCCAGCTGTCACTCTAATATGAAAGATATTAATACGGAGTCGGTGCACCCTATGCCACTATAACAGCCTTCAATATTCTGGGAAGGCTTTCCACTAGATTTTGGTACGCCGCTGAGGTAATTCTCTTCCATTCTTTCATGTAAAAAAAAAAAAAAGTCAGGCAGGAATCCTAGTGTGTAATTCCGCCCTGCTCGCAATCATCGTTGCAAGCAATTCATCCCACTGGTGTTCGGATGAGGTTGAGATCGGGCTTTGTGCAGGCCAGTCAAGTTCTTCAACACCCAATACATTAAACCATTTCTGCATATTTCTGTAGAATGCTTCATCATTTTATAAAATGCGTACCAAGGCGATTAGCCGCGGTTTTGAAAGCTAAATGTGCCATACCATGTGAATCTTGTTTCTTATAATGGTCGCTACTGAGGGTATTGGTATGGAGATTATTTTTATATTTTTGTGGTAGCAATAGAGACCGATTTCTTTTTTTCTTTGCTGATCAAAGCTCGCTTGTCTGATTCTTTTCACAGTATAAACTGCAGAGATGTTTGTGTGTCTTTAGATGGTACATGGTTTCATCGTCCTGCGTATAGGAGACTTGCAGTGGCTTGTACAAGTTCCATGTTTGCTTTCTAGAGCCTGGTTTCTAGATTGTTAAACCTTATCCCATCTAACTCATAGTATCATTGATATTAGCAGCGGTTTACAATAATATCTTTCATGGATCGGATTGCATAAAAATTCGACTTTTCATATAATTGTCTCAGCGACGTGTTCTGAGATTCTATGATGCCAAATAATAATAATAATAATAATAGTAATAACTGTATTATAAGAGATAGGAATAAAGACAAGAAAAAAAAACACTGATAACAAGCAGGCAGTTTTATTGCATAGGTAATTATTAAACAGATACAACGCAAAAAATCCATGAGAAAGCACTGCAATAATAAGCAGACTATTTTACAACAGCAGCAATCCACAGTGAGCATCAAGTTATTTTTTAGACTTGATAACTGGAAATTAACACTGGCGATCACCATGGTAACAAATGATAGTGATAAGCACTTTGCCAATAGTGGCATTAAAATTAACACATCAGCAACATTATCATAGAATGTCGTATTTTTCGTTATCACTCTGACAACGCAAAAATGTGCCAATTGTAATTTTAATATTGTTATAATTAGCAGTTTACGATACGAATTTCAGTTACCATCAGTTAATATATTCAGATACCACACGCACGCAAAGATTATATTAACAACTTTGCGGTAAAAACTATTTTTACATTAGCCGCGCCACTTTATTGTTGAAAACACAGATTAGTAATTATACAAAACATTTCGGGAAATTAGATGTTAATTTACGTAATTTAAATTAACCTAATATATTTGATTAGTAAGTCTTAGTTTAAATTCCACTCACTTACACTAAGCAATGCATCATTACGTAACTTATTAATAGCTAAATATGAATAATCATAACAACTGTTAACTGCATAACAATGTATGATTAGTAGATACACTGCTGTTTGCTAATACACAGTATTCTTAAATAAATATCAACGTAATAAATAATGTAGCCACCCCCCCGCCTAAAATAACTCCAAATGACAGTGGATAACTTTTTTTTTTTCGTTACTGCTTACCACAATAGGCAACAAAGTCGTACACGAAATCAAAGCAAGAAACGCCACATTTATAAATAACAGTACATATCAAGTGTCATTTAGTACTATTTACCATTCATTTTACCTTAAAAAGAAAGGACAAAATGTTGGGTTAAGCCTGGTAAAAAAATAACTAAATATATACCATGACAGTTGGTAGCTAAAAGGGCCTAGATCGCGCTAACGTCTTTCGGATTCTAAAACGAATAATGAGCGAAAAATCACAAAAATGTGATTTTGGACTCAGTGAAGAGGTTTCCCAATCTTGTGTGCCAGCACTGCAAAACCTCGAATAACAAAACAATTTTTGGGCTTCCAATGATGGCATGCTACAGTTGTGTTGACTTTTTTAGTTTTAAATTACTGTGAAACAGATTTGCCGTTTAATTTTTGCAGTTCGAAAATTTAGAAAACGAACGTTTTGTCTCACCCGTAAATAACTTTAGAATCTATTTAGAAACTATTGTCTCAGCCTGAGAACATTTTAAAATAGTTAAAGTGAATTCTAAGGTTAAACAGTTACAAAACTCTTCTCTTTCTGGACAGATAAAATGAAGGGATATTTATATATAATACTGTACAATATCATATACGAAATATTTCGTGAATTACATACGTGACCCGACAATAAAAGAATAAAGTATCGTTTGATGGGTTTCATCATGGAAATAAATAGCAAATATCCGAAACAGATTTCTGATCAGACTCAAGGGGGAGGGGGAATGGTATTAAAATAATGAGAAAAATTCAATATCAGAGGAATTATACCATTGATTTTAACTGGTAATTAGGCCACAAAGATATTTCTGTTTATCAAAATGCGAGTGTCCGCCCATATTTAACTAATCATATTTTATGAAAATAAATAAATTCATTTCTTTTGGGAGGGAAAGGTAGCGAAAACTTATTACTCGTGATTTATTGATTATTGAAATACGAGGAAATTGGACATCAGAAATGAGACAATCATCGCCTGTTATCACCTGTTTTAACACAGGTGATTTGCTGATGCCGAAAATGTTTTCATTGATGGCCAATGAAAACTGTTATTGTATAAATGCATGCAAGTGTTTTATTATCTTAGTACAACAGTTTGCATTACTTACAAATAAAATAAACTGCTTGGCCTCGGTTTTAATCTTGTATATTAAAATAATCGGCATCATTCTGATCACAACAATTTAAGACGGATCCCGTGATTAATTCAATAATATTACAACAAATAATAAAGCCAAGGAAGGCCTGAGCCTTATTTGAGGCCACGTACTTTAGGCCTAAAACATCATTACTTTGCATAACAAATGGTTGAAGAGCTTGTGAGTGTTGTCTCGTCTTCTGCTGTTTCTTCTCCGCCCGGATTACGATGTTAATAAAACACTGTTGTTGTTTTTTTGTCTTTGTAATTAGTGTAGCGATATTTCATTAAGTGTCCGAGGACACTTTATATGTTTATATGTCTGCTAACTGGAATCTAATGAGCAGCACCCTCCTGACCTCAATTAGAATACTATTAATATCTGTGATTAGCAGATGCCGTGATACGTCAATTACTGTTTCTTCCACTTGCATTTTCTCCGTTTTTCAACAGGCTTGAGGAATCGTCATGCAGTCCAGTTGGCAAGGTCTGGGAACGGTTCGCTACCGAAACTGCACGGTTGGCTACTTTGCACTGTTGACGTAAGCGACTCTTCCAGTGAACTGTGTTACTATGGCAACGGCCGTAAATAGGTTCGCCGTCGCAGCCCAATGAATATGAATAATTCGCGTTCCATGTGACGTTTCACTGAGGTCTTCTTTATGTACAACGGGGACTTAGTTCTCAGTAATGGTGAGGAGGAAGCACGGGCTGCTTACCCCCAAGTCCAATTCCTTTCTCTAGAACTACTCCAAACACTACTCTACCGTTAAGATTGACTCGAGGTTTTGGAAGAAGAGGCAAAAGGAAGGACTTCACCAGTCCCATTGGCTCCACGTGTCCTCCATGGTAGTCCCCATGTCCTCCTCCAGCACCAATAGTTACCGTTATCCCTTTGGGTTTCTCAACGTGTTCCACGTGACCATAGTCTGCCACTTCGTGATAGCTTCCTACACTTCCCCATCTATTAGAATCGCTGTGCTGATGATGACCTCCGTTAACAGAAGGTGGGGGTGGGACGGAGTAAGGGTGTTGATATTGTGGCTTCGGTTTCAAATCGTAGCCGTTATAGACGGGTTGTTTGTTTGGTGGGGGACGGTACTGCTGGACTCTGTGGTTCGGCTTCACGTATCTGGCACGGTGATGCTGATGGTAAGCAGGTGGTGGTGGAGGAGGCGGGTGAACTGCTCTCTTGGGTATCGGCTGGGGTACTGCGTGCAACGGAAGAAGCGGAATAGATTGGCCATAGCCATTCTTCTTGGTAGAAAGGTTAATTACGAATCCTGATTGCTCGCCTGATCGTCGAGGGCTGGAAGAATAAGAATGATCGCGGTTTTTTGTCTCCACTGGCAATGGTCTGATTTCTCGAGAGGAAGAAGACCTGCTGAGATCGCTGGAGTGGCCACTGCGTTCCCTGAAATGTGACCTTTGACTCCCGGATGATGGCCGACGATTCATACTACGCATCGGAATGTTTACATTCGTTTTGCTCTTCCTCAAAACAAGGGGTCGCTCTTCCCTCTTCTCTTCTACTTCTTCTTCCTCCTCTTCGTTATCCTCATCTTGTTCCTCTTGTTCACGTTGGGCAGAAAGTTTACCTTGTGGAGGACTCGAGTGTTCTCCCTTGGGAAGCGGGGCTACGACTAAAACCCTTGATCCTGATGAAGAAATGATTTTCGATAGAAATTCTTCTACTCCTGTGCCAGGAGAAGCTGACGTAGATGTGTTAGTCACGAACACAGTTTTTCGATTTGCAACAACTGCAGGCGTAGTCTCACTGAATTCTTGGATGGCGTGGTTGGTGTCCTCTATGTTTTCATGCATTTCATGCGGAACTTCAACAATATTATCTTCTTCTACTGTGTCATCTCGAGATCTGGTGGGTGGTGAGAAGTGATCTCTTCTATCCTGGATTACAGGAACCTCACGAGATTTCCCCTGAAACGGAAGAAAGGAGACAATTAGAACGCACAGTTCGTACAAATGAATGACTGAAAGTGAAATATCTCAAAATGAATTTGATATTGAGAGCATTTATGTACGAAGTTTTATATAATAAGCCGTGCAAAATAAATGCTGTTAGGCGTGAACTGTTTATTTTGTAAATATCTCACTCTTCCTCTCACCTCCCCCCCCCCCCAAAAAAAAGAGTTCTTTCTCTATCTACACACACACACACAAACTACATCCGTCCGTTTGTGATCGGCTAAATTCAACTGCAAAAAAAAAAAAAATTTGAAGCTTGAAGGTTCGTCGCATCTCAGACGGCATTCGAAACTTCGTCTCTCCAACTGAAAGGACATCAGAGAAATAATCATTTTTCAAAAGACTTCACAATTTTTGTGGATGACAATAGAAGCTAGAGGATCTATTCTTCTATTATTCAAGTACTGTTTTTCTCTTTTTATTTCTCCTACTTAAGACATTCCGTTACACAACAAAATAGAGAGACACTAAATTGCTGAAAGTTACAAACCATTAAACATTAATTATCCCTTACTTGAACCATCAAAGGACACTTCCTCTTCCTCATTCAGATTTCACTGTATTCCTTTTCCACGTTCTCGTACTTGATTATATCACAAGAGTTCTGTTGATAGTGGAGATGCCAATTGGAAAGATCCTGATTCGAATCCCTTCTAGGAGGCGAAGAACTTTTATATAAGGGCATTTCATATCAAAATACTCGTATTAGCCAGTCTCATAGGAAGATAGCAGTTTTCCCTCTTGCAAGATAGACAAAACCTGCCGGAGAACACGCAGCTAACACGATACACAGGCCTCAGAGAAACCGCTTCGGCTGATTCCAAACAACTCAACCTTTTATGCTATAGACAAACCGGAGAATAGATGAAATCAAAATTAAAATTTAAAAAAAAAAACAGCTTACTCCTGTACAGTAAAGACTAACAGCCTGTAGTACATTACGTACTGGTATCGTATATGGGTGGGCTAAGGGTTAGATAATCTGGAGGCGACGTCTTTAGAGATAAACATGGAACTTTCCAAGCCACTTCACCATAAGCAGGGTCTCATTCCTTGAGATAGATTCATTCCCGTTTCCCATAAACTAATGGTCCATCACAGCCAAGTAACTCGGCTGTTGGGTGGAGAGCGTATACCATTAAGTACTCAATCAACCATGACGCCAATGAATCTGTTTCTACAAACATTACAAAATCCTTTAGGGAAAAAAAATCCAATGTTCAATATAAAAATGGGCATCTAAAGGAGTATATTTTCATTCTCTACCTACGTCTTCATTTATCTATTTTCTCTTTATGTTTAAAACGTCATAGAGTGGAAGTCTTTTTAATTTAAATTAATCTCAAATCTACAACAGTTCTGAATTTTCCGTGAACAATTATTACTTAACACTGAAAAGTCCATCCACCTTCTTGACTTTTAGGCTATGGGAATTATTTCTGCAATACCTGCTACGTGTTACAAAGTATTAAACCATGCAAAAAAAGATGGTCTTCTGGAACTACTTTGTTCGTTGCGATGCCCTTTTATTGGGGAAAAGTTGTTATAAAAATGCCAAAACTATTCATAAGCATACTTCAAAAGAAATATTTCCCTTTCCTCAAAAAATTCGAATGATATATTGATTCTCCCAGGAAATAATATTCATATAAAATATTCAAAGTCACTGGTAATGTGTTTATAGAATCGAGAACAGTTTTTGCTTGAACGAGTGAGGCTATTGTTCTCCCTTCTTCGCATCTCACAATTAGCTATACTTGCCAGAATTTGAGTAACAATAGTAAAAATACTGAATGCTATTGAGCCTCTTAGATACGCTTTGTGCTCCAGAAATAACCGAGGATGAATAATGCTAAATAAACAGAGGTAGATCAACTAATAGTTCAAAGGGTGTCACCATCAATTCGTTCTCAAAAAAAGAACTAACGAAAATAATCGAAATGGGAAAAAATAGGTTCATGTTGTATTCAACATTCTGTGTGTGTGTGTGTGTGTGTGTGTGTGTGTGTGTGTGTGTGTGTGTGTGTGTGTGTGTGTGTGTGTGTGTGTGTGTGTGTGTGTGTGTGTGTCCGGCTTCCTTTTCCATCTGATTACACAAGAAGTGTCGATGTCTCGGAAAAGAAGGAAAACTGCGGTTTAAAAGACGCCGTTGACCTAATATTGATGACAGATTCCAGTAAAGTGGGTCACTAGCACTGGGTACTTGACTGTTATGCGACTCTTGCCTTCTTACGTAAGTAGCATCGGTTCAAAACAGGAAAAGCACTTACCTCCATGTGCAAAGAGGAATCGTCCTTGACCCTGCTGTTGCCGCTGCCGCGGTGGTTCATGATAACGTCTGCACTTACGGCCCAAGCTGCCACACCTGCAATGACAAAAGACATCGTTGAACTTTGATGAAGCACAGAATTTACGATGAGAGAGAGAGAGAGAGAGAGAGAGAGAGACTATTTAGGTAGAAACGATTCTTTTTAAGTCTACGTAGCTAAAATATTTTCTTATAATATTCTTATATATAATATAGTGAAACCTATACAGTATAAGAAATTCATAACTTATTATTCATAAACTTAAAATTCACACGTATGCCACAGTGATTAATTTTTTAATATGTAAATATTTCGTCTAAGTATCATAAGACATCATCAGTACAGTTATTAAACAACAATAGGAATTACACTAAAAGTAAAATAAAGTTTTTAATCCTTATCCTTATAGTCATAAGGACTGGCTTAAAGGGGCGAAGCAAGAATGCTTTTCATCTTCCCCGTTATCTGTAGAGGACAGTGTAGGGATAAGGTGTTATTGAGCAATTAAAGCCCTGATCATGGCAGGAGGGTAACAGCAATGACCGAGCCTCAGTTAGAACTTCATTAGGTACAGCATTGCTATCCATTACCCTCCAAGGGTATTGGATTGAATGAATCAATCACCGCATCTCACGGTCAATTGATTCAATTCAAGTTTTTAATCCTGAAACACGCTACTGTATATATAGAGGGATTCCAATGCAAGCATGCGCACTAATGTTTTTTTTAATGTAATTCCTATTGTTGTTTAATAACTGTACTGATGATGTCTTATGATACTTAAGACGAAATATTTACATACGAGCGAAGGGATGCAGAGGAATGAAGGATCAGATGTCAGTGAAGCGGATGTATTTATAATACTAGGAACTCGCTTAACGTCTTAAAGGAATGCGTAAAGAACTAACAGCTCCACGGATTTGGCTGTTTAATGAACGCCTGCAACTAGCAAGGTCCCCAGGGAATGAACGGGGGGGGGGCTAAGATCATGCCACAGCATAAGAATGGCGGGAGACTGGTGGCATCAAACTACAGGGCAGTTAATGTTATTTCTTGGGTTGTTAAGATATTAGAGAAATGGGTAAGAGTTCGTATATTAAACTTGGACAGAAGATCATCTTATTAACCGCCATATAGTTTGATGCCTCCAGTCTCCCAGTCTTCCGCAATTCTTATGCTGAGGTCAGAAAAGATTTGTTAATTGGCCTTTGGAGCAGCTAATTGGAATTTTGGACATTCTTCTAGGCATTTCTGATGCTTCAGCATCAGAAATAACAAAAAGATAAGAATTTATAAAAAATAACAAAGAGAAGACATAAGAATGAGACAAATCCAAAATAACCTTTCTAGTTCAAGATACCAACGTTGTCATCAACCTTCCTTCAAAAAGGCTAAATGAAGCAGCTCTTAATGTCCTCAGTTTTGGTCACAATTTCGCTGTAGTACCGAGACAAACTCCGTATTAAAAAGTTAATTATTGTGGCATACGTGTGAATTTTTGATTGTAACTAAAATATGCAGGAATAATACTCTAGTTTTATAAGCATGCAGTGGACTTTCTTTTTCTACTTGCCGAATATCCACTATTTTTCTTTGTTACATGAAATAGTCACTATTTCATGTAACAAATAAAATATTTTTTTTAATCCAGCAATAATAATAATAATAATAATAATAACGACAGTGAATGTCCAAATCATCTGTTGCTCAATTATAATGTTAAAAGTGAAATGGAGTTAAGTTTGCTTCGCAATCAAAATGCCGATCGTGACTGACTAGTTTCACATTAGTGTATACTAATAGTGATTCAAATGAGTCATATAGTGCTGTTGACATGAAATATTTCGAGCACGATATAGTTGAATCCATTTTCTGTTTATTGCATTTCTGTATCACTATTTAGAATTTTATTTCCCTGAAAAGATACTTTGAGACACCATGGACTGCATTTCGCCGACAGATTAAATTATATCTATGTAGATCACGTTGCAAAAAAAAAAAAAAAAAAAAAGAAAGAAAGAAAGAAAGAAAGAAAAGAAAAGAAAGAAAGAAAGAAAGAAAGCATAATAATTAGGACAATCTGAGAATCTTCCCACCATTTAGTACAATGTACTTAACTTGTTAAATTACCTTAGATTTAACCTAACTGAAATTATTAGCGTGAAATCTAGATAAAAAGAGCACATGGACACAATGAAGTTCCGGCCTACTAATTGAACATTCAGTGTTTACTTGGGTTTAGGCTGTCTCGACTAAGTTCCAATCAGAGACTCCTAAGATATAATAGTCTTTCTAAGATATAAAGGCTTTCAATTAAAGGCGAGTTAGTCTGCTTCATAGAGCAGTAACAAAGGATTTTCCTTCCAGAAACTAAATCTTCCCGCCGCCTCCCTTTCTACAGACAAACCAACCCGAAGAACACGTACAATTAATAGACATATCACATTCATGTGAAAGTTTTAGTTGCTTTCGTGTAATTTAAAATCAGTCTTAACCAATTCTACTAAAAATAACTGATGGGATGGATTCTTTGGAATTCTATGCCCGAAGCCACTAAGACTACGAGGCCTGTATATTATAAAGCCAAAAAAGCTTTATAAAAGCTATTTACGAACGTTGCCGAAAACAAGCAACGTTCGTAAACAACGTTCGCCTGACAGATGTTTCAAACTGGTTGGTTTTCGTCAGAGACCACTGTTTAAGTAAAGGGTCTTTCTAAAAATTAGGCGATCCTCCGGACCACTCCCTACGAGTGACCGAAAGATCGTCCAATTCAGCGTTGATTCCACTCAGTGACAGGCTCACCCCACCACTGAGCAAAATCGCTCATATTCCAGGGAAAAGTACTTACCGATACGGCCCCACACGGACCATGCCGGAAAACCCTCTTCCCGGAGACTTAAATTGCTCTCCCAGGCAAACCCCCCGAAATCCAACCCCCCCCTCACCAGGAGCGAAATTCCGGAAGAAATCTTAAGAGAACAAACACTTTCAGTACTAAGGAGCTTCAACATCAACTTTACTGACTCCAAGGGTGAAGCAAGATGCTTTTCATATTCCCTGCTGTCTGAATGGATACAGTGAAGGAAAAGGTTTATGAGCAATATGCTCGCCCTGAGAGGGCAAGGGGACTATAAATCATTTCTTGAAATCAGGATGGCTTTAGGTCTTTTGTGTTTGTAGAGATTCGTTTCATCATAATCAGCAGCTTGTTGCACCAGTAGATTGGAATGTGTAGACGCTTTTGAGAAATACTTTGCTGCAACAGACTGAAGGAAAGAGTAGATATGAGGGATGTCGGTGTCCCGATGAAGTCAAACATCTCTGACAAACCATGGGGCGTTCAGAATCACACGAAGGCACTTGTTTTGCACTCGCTGCAGTTTGAGGATATTAGCATCGGCGGTATGGCTCCATGCATCCCTGGAATATGGCTCCATGTGATTATAGGACGAATCATCAGTTTGTAGAGTAGCAGTTTGATTCCAGTGTGTAATTTACTGTTTCTGTTTATTAGGGAATAGAGCTGGGCGATGGCTTTTGATGCCTTTGCACATGAGTCCTTGATATTGTGGTTGAAGGTTAGTCTTTTGTCCAGCAGTACACCAAGGTATCTGACTTCTGTTTTCCAAGGAATTTTGGTGTTAAACGGGAAGATGTTCCCTGTAGGAGATACTGTTTTTCTGAAGAAGAGCACGGCTATGCTCTTCAAGGGGTTTACTTGTAATCTACAATTGGAAAACCATTTTTCTAATATTTGTAGGTTTTCGTGGAGTTTTTTGACTAGGTGTGGGATATGGTTAGTATCGCTGTGTCATCAGCGTAGAGGGCCAAGAAAGATGAATTCGGATTGTGTGGAATATCTGCCATAAATATTGAGAACAGAATTGGAGCCAGTAAAGTTCCTTGCAGAACACTAGCCAGAATGGGGCGCTTGGTAGATATAGTTCCGTTTATCTTGACCTGCATAAATCTGTTGTTGGGGTATGATTGGATCAACTGTACCATCTGTAGCGGGATGTGAAAGGCGATGAGCTTGTGGAGCAGACCATAATGCCACACCTTATCGAAGGCCTTGGCCATATCCAGAAAGACAGCTCCGGTAAGTTGATGCCAATTTTAGCCTGTGGCGGAGAGATTTGTTTTTCGTAAGCGAACTCTCGGTCGGTGCGTAAAAGTATTTACTAAAATAAAGAGCCAAAAGGCTTCACTTCAGCGATGCAAAATTTATAAAAATTAGGTAGATATTAAATCCAGCATACTAATTGAGAGAGAGAGAGAGACTGGTTTTTAGATATACTGAATAAGGCCTTTATATGTATAATCATTCATCCAGTTGAATTCATCATTGATCCAATTTTTAAAAAATTTCATGTTTAATTCATCTTTAATGAACATCTCAAATAATAAATTTCACCAAAATTCGTTGGAACATACTAACGCCTGCCGCTTTTAACACGAATTGAGCCTAAGAGGAAAAAAGCGGTGGCTTCTTGGCAATAAATTGCATACTGCACTTTTGTTATAGCTGTGACGTATTAAGTGCGAATCCATCATAAAGCTTTTGCAATGAAAAACAAGATAAAGCCGAGAATGTGTGAAGTGTTATTCATTTTTACTTGTTTTATAAACAAGACTCTTATCTGCTCGCATACAAACATTGCAAATTAGAACTATATGTTTACGAGATTGAGGTAAATGATTTAAAAAATATAGGTTAGTCGTTCCTTTTAGACGGGAAATTAAAAAAAAAAAAAAAAAAAACGAAGTTCATGCGTCAGCAAATTCTGACCTAGAGCTACTGTACGACACTCTACCAGCAAGTTGTGTTTTTATCTTACTCCGTAAATGTGAATTCAATTAAACAGTTTCTGCTCTGTAGGTCGGTCCATTTTCACTAAAATCTAGATTCTGAGTTCGGTCTAAAAAATATTAAGTTTTCTGTTAAGCGAGTTGGAAACCACGCCTAATTCAGTTGTTTCAATAACACACGTCAACTGCAGTTAATTATAAGTTCTATTGACAGGGAATTGGTTTCAGCCTTCGCAAACTTTACCACTGCTTAACGCCGCGTGGAAAGAGTTATACTAAGCGATAAATGATGCGGTCATTAAATATGACGAGAACAGTGTCTCACAACACCTGGATGACCGGTCATTGACGTGTAGCCGCTAGCAGGTAATACACTAATGAGACAGAGGGTTAAACAGCAGCACGGTACAGTTTAAATCCTTAAAGTATGTCATCGCCATGTTAATTGTGCGATCTCGTAGGACGGAGCATATTTTGTCACCCATCAGGGTGCTTGCGGAAATTTGTAGACGGAGAACTGGTATTTTTAGAAGTGAAAGAGTTAATAGAGGGCGTGGTTAATCAAACTAGGTGAAGTTAAGCGGTGTCGTAAGTCAGCGGGGATCGTAACTCTCCTTGAATAAACTCCAAGGTTAAATCGGAAGCAGTCTGAACAAGGATCCAGGAAGCAATGATGATAATTTAAAATAAGAGATTAGTGCGCTAGTGATATGCTATTGTTAACAAGAAGATTAATCTGATACTAACAGGAACCTAATAAGTGAACAATACAAACGTGGACGGATGATCTTACGTTATCTCGGAATGAATTGAAGCATCGATAAGATCTATCAGATGATAACCGGAAAGGAAAGAGAAGCAAGACGATAACTGTCAATTTAACATCAGCATTCCTTGGCTTGTGGGACCTTAGCTTCCGATATCGTCAATGAATTATCAAAGGATAATTAGTAGTGTGTGAGGTATTATCTTCCTGCTATCAACCTTCGATATAGAATTGAAGACCTTGTCTAGAGAAAACAAAAAAGAAAATCGAAATTATGCGCCTTAGGCGGAGTGTTGATCAGTTACTGCCCTGTCTGTCCGTATAACAGAGATGAGACGGCCCTGGTGTACTTGATGCGAGCCAGCCTGGTTGACCGAATGGTTAGCATATCCGCTCTCCAGCTAAACGGCTACGGGGTCGAATCCTGCCAAGGGCATGGATGTTTGTGATTGTCGTGATTGTCCTACTAACCAATTACTATATATACTACTGTGACCTGTGTCTGGCGCAGTATGACCCTTGATGTCTTTGCACCATAAAAAATCAAATGAAATCAAACCTTTATACGAGAAATAAAATTAAAGAATCTGGGGGGAACACTGATTTTCAGTATCTGTATTTTCGTTCCTATAAATAACGCATTCTGGGAAAATAATGTTACCTACTATTTCACAGTAAAACGATAAGTAATATCATCATTATTGGTATAGGCCCTCATAGGCTAATGTCCTTAGCTTTCATAATCTTAATTTATTAGGATAAGGGAGTTAGGCTTCTAGCAGGCAACGTAGTAGTGATCCAGTGGTAGATGGTTGCCATCCTCCTGCGTAAGACTACCACCGTGATTATCAGAAGCCTGAAATGGCTAAAAAGAGTACTACAGTATTAATCATTAACACGTTTACACACACACTCACACTGCTCTAATTATGTGCTACGTTACAACCGATCATAATTGGGACTGTAATAAAAAATAAATAAAATAAACATGGCGCAATTGCGTGAAATTATATTATAATCGAAATTATAATATACTTTCTCATTGTATTATTCCATTATAACAGAAACTTATAATGGAATAATAAATGTGATAAACTGAAAGAGAGAAAAAGGAGTTGTCACAAGAGACAAAGGGATACACAAAGATAAAAGTAATGGATTACTGATGGACTCATAACATGGGACTCGGTCGTACTCTAATCTGTTTTCAGTAAATAGGAGAAGAAAAAAAGTATGTCAGATGATAAAATAATTGATCTGGATGGGTGGCAGTTTTTGGAAAGAAATCAGGAGGTATTGAGAAGCCGAGAACTGCAGAAATGATCAGAGAGAGAGAGAGAGAGAAGAATGCATTCCAAATTGCTATAATTATACTCTCGGGAAACTTAGTTTTCCCACCGCTCAAACTTACAGAATGATGTTACCGATCATCATCATAATAATTTCTAGTTTCTTTATTCTTGCTCATTCAATGAATAGCTATTTTTCTCGACCTTGACCTCCGTTTTACCTTCCAATGCACTCGTTCCCGAGCACCTTGTGTGCTCCTTTCCATTACGATATTAGTCACGCTTTAGCCCTTTCACCTCGCTGTATTTGGAATTTTTTTCACGGGGTAGACCGTGGCCTCGTGGTATGGTGCAGGTAACAAATTCCGTGCGTTGTGGATTCGAGGTATATTAAGTCATGAATACGTTATCCACACCATCCTTTGTGTGTGGGGGGGGGGGGAGAGAGAGAGTTGTCGTAATGCCTTACATTCGGATTAAATATGTCATATGCACTTTCAAATCGAAGGCATGGTCACTGCAGAAAATAAAAATTACTGTATAATGTCACAGGCTAAAGCATTTGCTGAAGAAATCTACTTTTGATTTAGAATCACAAAATGTAGTGTTAAGTTCCGTGACCAGATCAGCGAAAAGAAGACTTACAGTTTCAATTACTTTGTGGGTTAAATACTGAAACCGTTGTTTAAATTTTAAAAAAAAATTAATAATTCAAATAAGTTTTTTTATTATTCGGACCCATGTTTGTATGGAGTTTCTTTTTAGTCGAAAAGACTCCTAAAAGACGTATTTTAATTTTTTTATACGTAATTTTAAAACATGCTCTGTAAGAATATGCAAACTGATCCATACTATAAATAATCCAGTCAAAATATCACGATCACCCCTCTTATTTCACAATAAGCCATTCCATCGGCCAGGTGGCACTCGTATCACGGTGAAAGCCAATACATATGATACTGTAGATGTGTGATATACTTATGGTCGAAATTTCTGATGGACGCTAGCAAGGGACATGATTTCATGCACTTCGAAAAAGAAATGACTGTGGGATACCTTTTGAAGGGCGGCAATATCCAGGATACTGCCAATATTGTAGACATCCTGCGGAGTGCTGAGTTAAGGTGTGCTAAGAACAGAAGGATACTGGAAAGAATAGCTGTCTTCAGGCGATGCTGTGGAACAGCTGACCGTGGAATTTAGCCATGGGTCCATTGACGGCATTTCCTAGACCATAGTCTAACGTACTCTCCTCCATATGGGTCTCAGAAGTAGACGCCCCCCCCCCACATGCTTACTAATAATCATCAACAACTACGTCTACAGTTTGCATCTCAGAGATGTCACCGGACCACCAATGACTAAAAAGCTGCAGTTTTGGATGAATCTAGTTTTGCGTCAGGCAGTTTAGAGTGGGTGGATAGACGAAAACCTGGAAAGGTCCAACAGAAACAGGCAGCAGTGTGCAACGTTATGGCGGTGTATGTTTTGCTAGGAATATCTTTGAACAGTGATATTCGTAGACAGTACTACGAATGCGACAAAATCCATGGTAGCTGATTGGGTTATACCTTTTCGTAGCGACTGTCTTCCCATATGGCACAGGTGGGTTACAGCAGAATAAAGGATCGAGCCACCTTACAGGTATCGTTAGTGGTTCGTCAAACACGAGAGCAACTTCCAAGTGTTACCATGGTCATCAAATTTTCTAGATTTGAATCCCATAGAAAATCTGTTACGTAGATCGATAGATCTGGTGTTTGAATCATCCTCTCCAGACGCTTGCAGATCTACGGGGGAATCCTGATAACGTGGTACACCATACCTTCTGCAATGTTCAAAAGTCGTATATGCTCCATGCCATTACGCTATATAGCGATAGTTCTGTCAGTAAAGGGGGGGGGGCTGCTATCAACCATTACGATATTGATCATAATATTTTGACTGAACAGTAGTATCTAGTAGGCGTGCGTGCGTGTGCTTCTTTACTATATCCGGTTATAAACAGTCAATTACAGTATATAATTGGGACAAGATTATAGTTTATTTCAGTAGTTTCTGATATTATAAACCTATGACGTATGGTTGGCAACTCATCTGTAGCAAGATTATTTCAGCGTCAGTATAATCTAACTTTGGCTAATTAAAATATTTAACTTGCTTTATGATTTCTAAAAGATGAAGATATAGATGAAAAAATGAAGAAATTTCAGAAAATCTGTAGAACAATTAAAAGGACACTAAAAAAAAAAAAAAAAACAAGACGAGAAACTCAAGTAAAATTTTACAAAGTAATGACCACTCCCACTCTGTTATATGGTTTAGAAACATGAACGGTTAAAAAGAAAGATGAAAGTAAATTACAAGCTGCGCAGTAGAACAATTAAAGGATGCACAAAATTGGACCATATAAGATAAATTCATATTTATAACATAAATGAAAACATCTATTTAGGATTTAAAGATATCGGCTACTAAAAGAGGTGGATAGATATAGACCAAAGGGGGGGGGGGAGAGAGAGAGAGAGAGAGAGGAAGACCAGTGACGCCGGAATAGGCAAATACCTAATCCTTGAAGAGAAGAACTTTCTTTATGTAAAAAATAAAGAGCAAAATAGTTTGTCTGACTGATTTTCATTATAAAAAATTACGAGTTAAGAATTTGACAACCTATTGGCAACACAGTTCCCTCGATTTCCTGAAAAATATCTGCAAAATTTATTTTCTTTTTACTAACGTTTTTTTTTTTTTTGTTTTAAAGCATTACAGTATTATAAGCACATTAAGGATATATATTCATTAATTAATATTAAGCATAATTAAGAAACAATTATTGCGAGGGTAAAGAATAAAATCAATGCGAAGATTTAGAAAGTTTAAGATTGATAAAAACAAAGATTAAATGTTTTAGAAAATTGGATGCAATGGGAACAGGAAAGTTTGAAGTGAAAAAGTCTAAATGACGGAGATGTGTTACGCTACAATTCACACACACCGCGAGAGCTGCGGTGTAGGGGTTCCCCTTAAAACTCATCTTAAGAGACGGGGGCACTTTACGGGGGAGAAAATCTACTCTGTTTGCACGGGGACATCATCAATAGTTTTTCCATTACGTCATTGCTAGGTCAGGTTGTTGAGATTGCGCAAAAGCCTAAAAATCAGGATGGAATGTCAGTGCATTTGTCTTGAATTATCTCAGGTAAAAAAATAAATTAAGTGATGAAATCCCCGAATTTCCAAAACAAAATCTCCAGAATGAAAAAAAAAAAAAAAAATGATTTAGATAATAACAGGAACCAAAATCTTTAGATCTTTTGACTGCTGGACTACTTTTTTTTTTTCACTTACCTCTTCATTCGACAAAAGAGTCACGGTACAAACAACACTACATTGCGTTTCTCATGGATATCACCCTTGACTGCAAGCTCATTCCAATCCCATTTCAAGAGGCAAGGAATTTATAGGCCTTTTTCAATCAAGATCGAGTTATGTGGTCTCAGATAATAAAGAGGTTCTCCAAAATTGGAATTCTTTTTAGTTACGTGACACCTCCAGGAAATCCAAACACTCATCGAGGGAGGGCAACTACTCTACAACTCTCTGTCTCCGCTACTCACAATCCACCAACTACAACGAACTAATACTAATATGGTATGAGTTTATAACTGTTTATGGGTGGAAATCACAAAAAAAAGCGCAGGCGGGAGAGAAAGAAGAAACTGTTCCAAGATTTTTTTAAGTGTATTAGAGAAAGAGAGAGAGTTTTGTGACGAAAATTTTGAAACACGCGATTGAAGATCACAAAAAATGAAACAATTCTGTTTATTCATTTTTGCAATGGTTAGATATTTGCGAATCAAAATTACAACGTATTTACTTTTAATTTCCTCTTCTCCGCCAGAAAGAAACCATGGAAACCTAGCCAACACAAAAGTTACGAATCCTGTTTGCAGATTAAGCAACTTGATCTTTACGATTCATTTCCTACACTTTATTTACTGTTTGGTCTGAATCAATGACCTCACTTCAGTAGTGTACGCAGTCATATCCTGACTTCAAGAAGAACTCGTTTGAATAAAACAAGCCCTTCTCGGTTTTAACGACTAGATATGTTGTATCACATTTGAAACGAGACCTGCCAGCCTATTTTTTCTCTCTTGCTAACGGGTTATTCTGCCATTCTCGTGGTTGGTTACCTGGATACACGACTCACCGCCATCTTAATTGAAAAGCCATCAGAGAAAAATGACCATCAGACACCTACTGTGTAATAACCAATGTTATTTTTTCATGCAATTAATTTATCTTAACGAAGGTCACATTTTGCCTCTCGAAGTATGCAGAGACAAGCAGAATGGTCCAAGTAACATGTCTATGCAAGTTCACCTGATTTTTTCGCCAATGAATGACAAGCCAGCAACTCGTTTTTGTTTTTTCCCTTCGTCTTCCCTGGTTAACTGAACATTTTGGCAATATTTAAGAGAGACAGAGAGAGATATTAGCGCCATCTATATTGCTAAAACGTAAATAAATGAAGTTCTATATAAAAATAGTTTGTTGGATATTTGACTGGAAACGGAAGTGATGTCACGAATACCGTTTATACATATTTGCCAATTTAACTTTTGAAATAATGCAACTATATTTTACTTATAAATTTAATTCCGAAAATTCTAAACTCATGACATACACTTTTAAGCATTTCTTATCGCAATGGTACAAAAGGGAGCAGCGGTTTTTTACCAGTTGCTATCTGTATGATTATCACAGTCACAATTAAACGAGGGGAGATAAATCGAATATATTTCCTCTAAAAAACATGAAATTTGCGACACCTAGTGCTAGTTGTGAAAATTATTTCATAAGATGCGAGCTCAAGGCAATGTACATTCTAATGTAATATTTATTAGTAATCTCTGTCGCAATATTTTTTCGATATGATTTTCTTATATACAACTTAGATATAGATACTTTTAAAATTAGAAAATACTGCTTAAAATCTGCCCTGCTTGGAGTAGCTAATTATGGCTCTTGACCCAATAATGATTAGGTTTAACAATTAAATAAATAAAATATAAATGAATAAGAATAAAATAAAACACTCTGAACTTTATGATAGGCAACTTTGCACGTAAGAAAGACATTTTTAATTTTTCTTTAGACTTACTGAAGCGTTTAGTGAAATTCTTAAGTCTTTAAGCACACGAGTATTGCACCTTGTGGAATCGAAGAATACCGCATTTGAAATGGAGCGTCAAATAACCGAAAAAACACGGTTGATCTCAGAATTAAGATATGCCGAAACAATTATCGGCAAGTGTGTGAGAAAAAGAGAGAAATTGTGAATTATGTACTTAGATGATAGTCTGCATGCGCATGAATGATTGGAAGTTGTCTTTCAACTTTGTAACATCAAGTCGAGAAATAAAGGGCGCTGTGGGCGCATTTGCAATAAAGATCGTCTAAGATCGTCTCTGGTTAGAATAAGAAGACGAATAAGAAGTTTTAGAGATTAAAGATAAAACAGACAAAAGCAAAAGAACGATTATAATAGAACAGGTTGGTTCATGATTGTGATTAAATCAGCGCGAAATTGATTGATTAAAAAAAAAAAAACATCGAAACAAAATCTAACATTTTTTTTATCAAAAATCGATGGAGATCGGGAACAATTAGAATTAGCGATTTTAGTATGAGAACAAAGTCTGGAGATAATTAAGATCAATATCGCATTATCACAAATCTCGTTTGCAGATATCCGCTGATTGAACTGAATCAAACTAACTGCTGGCCAGAAGAATGATGTAGGAACAATATTGTTCATACTTGATTACGCTGGCATAAGTTTCTTGTGGTGACATAGTCATTCCTTACTTACTATGTACTCGTCAATCATTGTTAATTTTGCAGATTATGTTATATCTGCAAAATGTTATATAGTATTTACCGACTGATTGACCCAACCAAAAATGCCACGGGTTCGAATTCCGCCATGGACATGGATGTTTGTGATTGGTTTTAGGTGGGAAATGAATTTCGTCGCCTGGTGTGGGACCGCTCCGTTTATAGGAGGCCTGAAGTTGCTTGAAAATGTTCCAAATTTGGTCTCTTTCCGGACGATGTACAAAAATAAATAAAAACTAACTAAAAATAAGAAAAATCATTAGCCTACCAATGCACTTACCACGGGCTTACAACTTTTCGTAGGTGGGAACAACATATAAAAAATCCATATTACTCAAAAACATCAGATTTCTATCCTAATATACTATCTTTCACTGCACTTATCTGATCGAAAGAATTTAATTCCAATAAATTAAATGATTAGACTGATTACAAAAAAAAAAAAGGAATAATACATCAGATCGCTACAAGAGGTTCTTCCCAATAACATTTATTCGGTTCAAGAACCTAAAAAGAAATTCTACATATTTACTATTCCCTAATAGCTTCTAAACTTGCTTCTATCCTATTCTCTATTTTTAATTTCTATGCCAGCTCTATTCTTTGCTTTATCATGTTAACGATATGGTCTAAACCATTAATAACTAATACAGTAAAGAAATATAAGAACGTAAAGTAATTGCACACCAAAAAAGAATACTGAAATAGGATAATCTCAGGTGAATAATAGAGAAGGCCAACAAATGATCCGACTCCTTGACCAGGAACAAAGTTCAAGGCCCATGAATGGAAAACGTTTACTTGCTTGCAAGCTAAGGGCTTCGTGAAGCAGAAAATTTATAACAAAATCATAATTCGTTATGTTGAAATTGCTTTGATTAAATTAATCACAACTAAGATTCTTTCTTTACAAATTAGAGTCAGTTACGATGAAAGTGTAATCAGGATTGCTCCTTTACGCTCAGCAACAAGAAAGTCGCAAATCACAATCGAACAGATCTCCATGTAAAACATAAACCTCCGTCTTATAAAGTGTTAACTACAAAAAATAAAAATCATGCAAACGATGAAATTATATGGACTTACCTATAACAGCAGCTAAGGTGGGAAGGAGCAGTCCTATTGATATCAAGCACTTCATTTTTCTTCGGGACTTTGGCCGCCGATACTCGTGACCAGAAGGAGGTGGATGTATAATCCCCCTGCGAACGAAACTTCTCTCTAGAATTCAAGCGAAAGAGGAAACAAGAGGTTAGCCGAATGGAAAAGTGAAACAAGCAAGCATTATAGTGTACATATATATACTGGAAGTCTGATCATTGCGCTATTTTCTTGGAGACCTACTTTCTTACGTCATAAAAAGAAGGCGTCCTGAGAGGACAGGAAAAAGCTCGCGTCATTCGCGAGTTGCTCCTAAGAGGCACACCAACCGGAGCACAAATCACCTGTGGAGCTTTCGCACCTAATGACAACAGAAAAGTGTTATGTTCAGCAGAGAGGAGACTGGTAATTTTCTGGTGAAAGTTCAGTTCTTTTGTTCGTGAATGTGTTAATGGATCGATTAACATTTATTCAATACCTCTGACAAAGAATTTTGGCAGTCTTTTACAACAATGAAAAACTGGACAAGATATAGGACGATCATGAGGTGATGTCCTGTTTAAAGTTTAATGAGCTCCTTGACATATGGCAGTAAAGCCGTATGTCAAGGAGCTCATTAAACTTAAATTTTCTCGTGCTCACATTAGATTTCTTTTTTGCCAGTTAATAAACTAAACCAAAATTCATGACTAGAAAAAAACAGTTAAGACAGGAAATTTTTTAACAACGAAACACGCATAACAAATAATCTGATGCCCAACATCTCTCTTTCGCTTCGAAAGCTATTGTTTGAAGGTTTTTTTTTTTTTTTTTTTTTTTTTTTTTTTTTTTTTTTTAACCGCCATTTCTCATCGTCAAAAAGAATCCTGACCAAACAAATCAAATCAGTTTAAACTATTTTTCATTAATAAAACCAGGAGACATTCTTTTTACTCAAAACGTTAAGTTTTGATATATGCCTCATTGACTTTCGTACGGGAATGTAAAATCGATATTTTCTCAATAATCAGAAAACAAACAAATATGAAAAATGGCATTCGTATCATCCCATGTGGTCTAGTGGCTAGGATACCTGGCTTGCACCCAGGCCTGGGTTTGATTCCGGGCAAGGGGAGAATTTTTTTTTTTTTAAGCTCACATACAGCACTGATGTGCTATAGGTTTTGAAACCTTTCCTAAATTACCGAAATAAAATGACCAAAAATTTTCTCACAAACCAGAAATCAAACTTCACAAACACAGCCCCCTCCCTTGACGAACATAAACTAACATTAGCAGTATTTCTAGATATACACAAAGCTTTTGACTCTGTATCACATGAAATTTTAATAAAAAAAATTAGAAGTCATAGGAATACGAGGTACTGCCCTAAACTGGTTCAAAAAGTATTTAAATGTCAGATCACAAATTGTAAAACTAACAAACGCTAGAGCAGCTCCAAAACAATAGACTGCGGTGTACCACAAGGATCTGTCTTGGGACCAATTTTATTTAATATTTATATCAATGACTTCTGCAATCTTAAACTAAACAGTAAAATAAATACTTTTGCAGATGATACAGTACTAATTTTCTCTACAGATACAGCCGAACAAATGAAAACCATCGTGAATGCTGATCTTTTGAAAGTAACAAATTGGTTCCAGTCAAACAAACTCAGTCTGAATGTCTCAAAAACTAAATATGTAAATTTTAACTTGCGAAATACAACTGGCAAAATGAACTTCACTGCACGATTAATTTTGCATGATTGGAATTGCAGGACAAATTCAAATTGCAACTGCGAGAAAATAGAAAAAGTTAGTGTAATAACTTACTTGGGATTAAAAATTGATAGGTAATTTAAGCTGGAAACCACATATCACCGATGTCGTAAATAAAGTAAGGATTATGTTAAACAGACTTTACTACCTAAACAGATTCTTAAATTTAAATATGCTAAAAATATTATATTCTTCCTGGATTCAAAGCACACTACAATATGGTATATTAAGTTGGGGAGGAATCTATCGCACTACTCTGAAACCTTTAGTCTGGACTCAGAATAAAGTAATTAAAATCTTAACTAGAAACAAATATAAGGATACTGCAATGTGTAATAAATACACCACACTAAACATACTACCCCTTAGATTTATACGTCTATAGGGTACTATTATTCATAAAAAAACGACAATGAATACGTAAATATCAAACAAGATACTTTCCTCAGTACACATAAGGGACTAAAATATTTAGTTCCAAAAGCAAATAAAGAAGCAATACCCAAACATTATACTTATTTAGCGCCAAAAGTATTCAACACACTACCTTTAACAATAAGAAATGAAACTAACCCAAACAAATACAAAACTCTAATCAAAGAGAATTTATTTTCCCACAGAAATGAGGAAGCTCTGTTCAAAATAATTGTATAAATTATTGGTTTTTAGCATATTTGTATTCAAAGATCCAGTCTTATGTGTAAAACGTAAAATTTAAATGCTATTTAACTGCTTTGTTTTATTTTGTTCCTAATTAATTATTATGGAGCCTGTGTAGCCCAGTGGATGTGGCGTTTGCATACCACGGCGTTTGGCTGCACGAAGGAAGACTTGGTTTCGAGTCTAGTCGGCGACTAGAGGAAATTTTTCTAAGCCTTTTTTCGACCGGTTCCCGAGTTAGTCGATCTCTGGCACGGGCAAGCGGGTTTTTCCTCCCGGAAACTCGGGTTTTTCGTCCTGTAAACTCAAGAAAATCGACCGTAGAACCCACATTATTTCAGACATTAAATATATTGTGTTAGGGTTAGAGACCACGAGATGGCGGCACATTTGAGCCGTCTCTCTTCACTGTGTACCACTTAATTAGTGATAGCCTTGGGCCATCTATCTCTGATTGGTACCAGTGGAGACTGAACTGCCCACTCAGTCTCCAAAAGTTAGATAGGGCTAAATGGCTTCGCCTACTCCCTGTATACGGGAATAAAAGGCGTTAGCTGATTTTTTTTAATTGTTATGTAACTTTCTCTGTATGATGAAATTTTATTTTATTTGCGATTTTATTATGTAATTGTATTATAATAATAATATGTAATATGTATATTATATGAACGTACATATGTGTATATAATGAAAATGCATTACATAAATTTTTGTAACTTTATGCATATCGTAACCTGGATGAGCTGTTGCTCTTAGGTTACACATATGATTATTCAACATATTGTACTATTATAGGAAGCTTACAAATAAACATCATTTTTTGATTTGAAAAAAAAAAAAAAGTCGCTCATACGTATCGTTAATTATATACATATGACGATTTTTAGTGATGTTCAAAGTAATATTTCGATTACGTGTTAATAATAAAATAGTATTCGAATGGGCTGTGTTTTTCTAAAGAATTTGTACATCAGTGCACAGAGGAATAAAATATAAAAAACGAAGCGGACAAAAAAAATTTAGGAAATGAATACAAAATCATTGAGTGCTTCCAATTTACTTAAGGTGTCAGAGTAAACAAATCCGCCATTTTTGAAATCATATCAAACACAATAATTACAGTGCTGCCAATTCAATTCTTACGTGACGTATTGCCATTTAACTAATAATTTGAATAATCGCTTATTATTATAAAATTACGTACGTTACAATCACTTTGGTACATCCATCAAGGAATCATTAGACTACTAAGTCCGGTTTACACAGACGGTAAACCAGAAATTGAATACTTCTTTTGTGGAGAGGGAAATCAAGCCTATTACTGGAGTGCCTAATAACAGTAATTTACCTCTCTTTTTGGTAAAAATCATCATTTTGTGTGTATGCGTCTTTCTGGATTTCATTATTGACATGATTAGCTAGGTTGGCAAGATTGGCTAGGTAAAATAAAACTATGAGCTATTTAAAAAAATCAGTAAAAAGAATACCTCAGTTTTTCCTACTTGGAAAAAATGAGATATTTTTCTCGGCTTTTACGTTATACTCAACATAAATTGGATTCATTGAATTATATTATTAAATTCACTGACGCGTATTATAACGAATCAAAGAGTATTAAGTTGTGATTAACTTCGAGAGGAATTCAGCACATGAAGTTTTATCTTCATTAAGGATGTTAGCCAAATTCACTTTAACAGAAATATTCAGAAATATTTTAAAAAGGCAGTTGCTAAAAGTCTGTCCAACTTCCTCAAAAGAGAATAGTCATATTCAGGAGAACTCATGTCAGCAGTTTTCGTAAAATAAGGTGTGCTTGTCTAAAATAAAAATAAGAATGTAATAACAGATAATAGGTAAAAGTACACTTGGTACAAGTATATTACTTTTTCTCGTATTTTTCCAGATCTCTTTTGAGTAATACGAGATCCAAAATTTTTTACAATATTCACGTTTCTGTTTGTTTAAAATCACTGAATGGTTAAATAAGCGTTATTCAAGATGTAGTTTTTAAGTAGATTGAAAAATTACTATCGAGAATACCTCCCCTCCTGGAAGAAGCCTCCCAAAGCCCTCTAATTTGTCTTATCTTCAGCTTTTCTTTGCCACTGAGTTCTAGCCATCTCTTTAATTTCATTCTCCCACTGTATCTCTGGTCTTCCTATAGCTCTCTTACCATCTTGGGGATGCCATTCAAATGCAACTTTGTCCAGTTTCGAGTGCCCATTGCCATTTAATATTCAAGCAGTTGAGAAAATGGACTGTATTCTTTGGGTTCGAATCCCACAATGGGAATGAATGTTTTTTGAATCTCTTTAGGGAAGAAGAATTTCATCGCCTGGTGTCAGACTACCACTATGTTTATTGGAGGTCAAAATTGGCTTGACATTTTTCGTGTTTGCGATCAAAAGCAAGATTATATAACCCCTAGCCAGCTCATGGAATTTCTCGGCAGGTCGCAACTCTTGAACCTCGTACTCTCGATTTGAAACTCCGCAAATAATTGATGCGAATTCGGATTAAGGACGGAAGATCTTTAAATAAATCCAGTGCAATTTCTTGCAAAACAAAATTGGTGAAATCAGACCATTATAAGCAAATCTTTCCGTACTATTGCTTGCTTTTTAATGCATACTGAAAAGATAAGTGTGAAAGGACAAAATACAGATCGTGAGTCGCATCCGGCTTTATACGGGCCTCACCACTCCCTTCCTATATTGCAAAATATCTTGAAAAACACGAAAGATTATTTATTGATGACCTCCAAGGATCTGAAACAACTGTCCTAATTGGTCGCCTTCCTGAAGTACGGTCAGGAGGCCCTCCCAGGTCAAAGGAGTTTGAAATGTTTAAACGAACGCTATGCAATACTCACTGTTGAGTAAATCAAATTTCTCGCAGTAGCACTGGTACAAAATTTATTCTATCTGATCTAACTACTAGAAAAATTACTTATTCATTTGCCTCACGAATAAAATTTAAATGTTTGATTTCTTATATAAACCATATTCTACATCAAATAAAAATAATACTAACATACTAGAAAATCCTGGATTAATTTTGCAATAATTTCAGAGAAGTTTCTTTCCTTCTCTTTAATATAACTCGTTATTCATCATATTTAATTTCCGTCTCTTTGTAGAAAAGAACTACTCATCCAGCATTTTACTCCACTAGAATCATCCCCCATTTGGCGCACACCTACTATAAAATTACTGTAATTTGCTTCACAGAACAACATGTTTAGTACATGAGGGTTATTAGCATGCTGCCCTATAAATCAAATAGTAAGACTTGTTCTTTTGAAATCTCGCTTTGCGAATAATGCTATGCTAAGTTGCACATTAGTGGATTAAACTTTAGCCATGGATGTATTTGAATCTAACTTCTTTATAACATAAGCCATGTCTGACCCTAAGTATTTAGCGAACATCTTGACCTCCACTCTGTAAGAATATAAATAAAACACGTAATTCAAAAATATGGCATTATCAAATTGATTAGTTGATTATATAAAATGATTTTACGCAATATTGTTATTGCGTAAAATCTCTCTCTAGGCTCTAGAAATCCAGAGTTCGTTTTTTTAAAGCGGTAAAAACGAGTTTCTGGAATAAAAAAAATAATTATGCCATCTCCATTTGAGACAAGGTTGGCGGTTCTTTCTATTGTCCCATAGATATGCACTGGAAAAGAGGGGACAATGGTCTCACCGGGAATTTGAGGGGGGGGGGAGAAGATACAAAATATTTTAGATACTTTTGTAAGAACACTCATTTGTACCTAATAAATAGTTTTGTTGGTTTGATTAAGGCGAATGTTTCTGTTCCATAGAAAGATGAAAGAGGTTGTGAGGAAAAGAAAGCATCTCTCTCTCTCTCTCTCTCTCTCTCTCTCTCTGTCTCTCTCTCTCCAAACTTTTGTACACAAATGCATGCATACATACACCGCTAATGTGCTATAGGTTATGCAACTTTTCGTGCATGGGAATGTGTAAAAAAAGTGTACATGACAACAATATGTTGTCTTTATAAGTGGTTGAGCAAATCAGTATACGTTTCTGATATAGCTGAGAAATATAATGTTGTGTAAAAGTTAATATAATGTTATGTAAGGTTAAGTAAACTGAGAAATATAATGTTATACTTCCGTTAACACGATCTGACTGCGTATACTAATGACAGAATTTATTATGCATAGTGTCCATATTTTGGTTGTAGAAGACGTTCATCGCCTGACAAAACACCACTTCTTTTCTTATGAAAGAATGGCTGTTGCCATGTTTGGTATCCAGGAAAAGATGTACGGTTTCTTTTTCTTCTTTCTCTTATTACATACCGTGTGTAATACCCTCCAAGAGCGACCCAAACACACTGAAGGGAATCAAATTCCTATATGTTATTCTAGGATTATGGAAAAGGTGCAAGAAAGGCGTAGCTCATTCGGTATTGACAATGCTTTTCGGTAGAAATCACCTGGGTCCGAATCCCATCTAGGAAGAAAATTTTTTTTAAGTTTTTACATCTAAAGGCAGGTTAGCCGGTTTCATACGGAGGCAGCTGAACTTTTCCCTCCCGGAAACTCATCTCTGTTATCCTACAAAACAGACAAATCAGCCAGAACACACACACACACACACACACACACACACACACACACTGGGTTCATAGCCTTAATCGCTTCGGCCGTAATCCCAGTCATTCACAATTGCAAAAAAGGCACTAAAGCAACAAAGCAGGCCGGACACACTTGAACTGCAACTGATGGGAATGCATCAGGGGTTTCCCCGAGCAGAAAGCGAGTAATACTGCTGCAGCTTACTCTACCAATTGTATGGGTGAAAAAGAGTCCGAGTAGGACGGTATTTGAAGGAGGAATGGTCGAAGCTACGAATGGGCAAGAGAATAAGTGCTTTCTATGCTGGAGAAATGTTCGCAAGTCTTTAACCTTACCCACTGCATGGTATTATGCTTTAATTAATTCTTTTGCTCACACAACGACATTGATGTGCTATCGCAACTTCTCGTGTGATTTTGGTATTTTTTTTAAAAAAAATAATGCTGTTATGAAATAAGCAATATTTTGGCGTTATGTGTACCGAATTCTATGGATAAATACATTTCGGCAAGTTAAGAAATGGCTTACCTACTTCGATAGATGAGGTGACAAAACTGCCTATTTATCGGAAATTCTCTAAGTTCGAATCCCTTGTAGGGCATGGAGGTTTGTAAAAGCATGCACTAGACAAGTTTGTATTGATAAAGCTTCTTGAGATTATAATGACTTGCATTAAAAATAATAGAATTAAGGAGTTTCGTTATTTCATTAAAAGGAATGCAATCGCGACCTAATACATAATTTTCTTACAGCCAGCAGTGCGAATGCAATGTCAATGTCGAAGTTGATCCCAGAATTAGGAATGCGAAGAGTGTAACCACAGACGGCAATAGTAGAGAGCAAAGAGAACCTAAATGAGGAAAGAAATAAAAAGGGAGGGAGAGTGAACAAAAAGACAATAAAAAAAGGTATGCAAGAAAGAGAAAAAATAAACAAGAAATATTTAGCTAAGGGGAAGGTTATTTTTTCTTTAGAAAAGAGGGGGGGGGGGAGAGCTTGTCTTTTCCTAGTCTTAGACGGAAATGTCTAAGAGGAAGAAAAGACAAAACCCATCATCACTTTGCTATATTTTGCTTTCGATTTTCTCACTTTTTTTGTTATTTTTTTTTTCTTTTCTGCTTCATTTTCACTTTCCCTTTTGTATTCTTCATCTGGATTCTTTTTGTTCTTGTTATTACTTATGTTTCTACTCTTGCCGTTCTTAATTCTAAGAATTACTTCGAAATTCCATTGCATTTTGGCTACCAAGGAGACCTAAGTCCATGAAAGATGACAACGGCATTAATTCACAATTATAATAGGAAGAACGGGTGTAACATTCAAGAGCAGTTTACATCTTTCAAGTTTAAGTTTACATTTCAAGTTTACATCTTTCAAATAGTTCTCAGTATTAGCAAACCAGATGTTCGGAATTACAGACGAAGCAATTAATTCTGTAAAGCTTGTGTATTATGTCTGTTAACAGCGTGTATTCTTCAGCCGGTTTTGCGGGATGAAAAACTAGTTTCGGAGGAATAACCTGCCACAACCGTAGGAGATCGGTTAAGTCAGCTTCAGTTACAAAATCTCTTATAGAGGTGATTTGTGTCCTAAAGGGAATTAAGGTCTTTCCAGACAAAGGTTGTCGATTCCGACTTTAGCAACTCGAGTGTTTCGACTCTCGCTACTCCTGACATATTGCATAAATCTAAGAAGTCTCTTTTCGTTTGTTTATACATGTATCCATTCGCTTTGCGATGTAGCTTGATTTAAGTGGCGTCTTATCCGAAATTATAATAAACGACTAGCAAGGCTTTCTGGCTAACGGCTTTTTGCTTCCCAAAATTAAAACTATCTAAACATAAAGGAAAAGTTTACTCCATCAATGGAATATACAAGGCTTTCAAAGATATTTCTACAATATTATACTGGTATATTTATATGAAAATCATTCATAGCTTTATACAATAGAATAAATGGCCTTTTCAACATGTAATTACTGAATTCTCAAATACCTATTTTCAGTTACATAGCATGTTAATGTAACGATGTCAATTCCAAAGGTAGCGGGAAAAAAAACAAGGATGAATATCTAACAACGACTAATGTAAACCTGCAGAGAGAGAGAGAGAGACAAAGAGAGACAGAGAGAGAGAGAGAGAGAACCTAATCAAAGCTTTCTGGCGTCTTACTAAAGTACAATTATAATCAACAATGGAAAATTGTATTTTTAATGTGGACTGTTAAATATATCTTTCATTGAATGATGCAACTCAATTGAACCGAGTGGCCATATCCTCCTGCAGCATATTTCAGTAAAATCCACCAAACGATTAAACACCACGTACAAAAATACAATCCTTTTTCATCTACCTTCAGTCCGAAAATTATCTTAGGGATATGTTCTTTTTCGTTTATTAAAACGTACTCGTATGCAGTAGCATAAATAAGATATTCCTAACAATTCAGGAGTTTTGTTGTCCTGAGGAAAAGTGCAGCCTTTAAACATTAACTTTCTCTACAATTATCTACCAATATTCTGTTGACTACTAACAAATATTCAAAATTTACCAAAATTGGCATATAAATTGTCATTTTGGTGAGTATTAATATTTCTGCCGAGATGTACAGTGTGATCAAAAATAATCAGGAAATGACCGCCAGATGACACGAAGAACCTCTGCTAGATATAGGTAGAGTAGAGTACAATAGAATCTTCTAGGAGTATTTGCCGATTATTTTAAAGCTGCTATCCTTTGATATTTTGATTCCATGAAAAAATGGACATCAAAGAACATTCTATGGATTTTTTAATGTGACTCCTTCCCATGAAAGGTGTAACCATTAGTGCCGTGAGCAGGATGAGAATGTTTATATTATATTTTTGTTTGCATTTTTATTATATTTTTACATAGCCCGGAATCCCTGCTATAGCGACTAAACATGGAACTTTTTCAAGCCACTTCGGGTCTCCAGTAGGCTGGGCAGTGGTCTCACACTGGTCAATAAAATTCATCTCCAACCTCAGAAACATCTGAAACATCAGAACATCAGAAACATCTATGCCCACGGTGAGATTCGAATCGCAGCCTGTCGATTGGAAAGCAGATACATCAACCAATCGGCCAACCAGATCAGCAGTTTGTATCAGGAAAAACTGCAACAGAAATCTCCGAGATCTTAAAAGAATTGCTTTTTGGGGGGGGGGGGGAACTGGACAGAATTCAAACATTTGATTTGTTTACCAAGCTCAAAAGTTGACTGATGCCTGTTAAATTTTTTTTCATATTCAAAAATATGAAAAAAAAATTCAGCCTCAATATTGTTTAGCATACTCCTTGCTATGATTTTTTTCTGTTTCTTTCCCAAACTCAAAATGGCTGAAAAAAAAAAAAAGAAATCGTAGACTAGACTTGCGACATATACACAGGACCGTTGTAAATTGTTTCCAATAATGATAGGAACTCTGTGTTCGCTGCATAAAGTCGTAAAGGAAGTATTTCGAAGGAAACAGCAGACTAAAAGACAAATACCATTATCTTATAAAAATAAATAAAAAAGCCTGAACCTTATCATGACTTGTATAATTCTATGTAAGAGGAAGACCATTTTATTTGAACTTCCTCTGCGTGCGTCAGTAACAGGAAAGAGGAATCTATATAAGTAAAACACGAAAAACGTAAACATAATTACAGAATGTAAAAATAAATTCCGTAAAGCTTTTCAATGTCTTTATTTTCCAAAGGAAGTCGGCGGAACTCTTATCCCTAACTGACTTTTGGAAATTAGTGAGCAGCAGGTCTGCGTCGATAGCTGAGATCATGACTGTTGACGATTTTAAAGGCGCTGCTACTATCTCGTGATCCTAAACCCTGGGTCACATTTTTCTAAAACAGTCTGAGTTCTCTCGTCGATTTTTCTATGTTGGAAGATTAAAAGCCCATGTTTCCGGAAGAGAAAGCCATACTTGCCTGCTCCAAAGATCGATTATCTCGGGGAACCGGTTTCACAAAAAGTTCCAGAAAAAAATTCTTTTGTCGGCAACTAGAAATGAATCTGTAATGGTCTCTTTTCTGGTGGTCTAGTCTTATGGAACCTGAAACGTTGCTGCAAGACTATATAAGGCACCAGAAAGAATATATTATCAGCTAATTTACGAAATAATTGGTAATGTCGAAAACTGTTCTAATAGACGGCGCCAATTCAAACTTCAAAAAGATACTTGCTATCTCTGTTGCTGAATCCAATCCTTGCTCTATGAAAGGCATAATGTAAAGCTAACGAGGATAACTATTCCGTCATCGACAACGAGTTTAGGATACAATGAGAACCATTCAGCATTTACCCTGATAACTCCTTTCGTGTGTATTATTATTATTATTATCGTTGACTGCTTACACCGTTGTCCCGTAATAGTGCTTTTGTTTAGTCCTGGATAGTTGTTTTTGCATAAACGCTACTATTATTTTCTAGGAGTTTCAGTCTCTAAATCTTACAAATGGCTTGTTATTTAAAGAGACGGAAGCGTTGTGTTTCAAAGGCTGGGTAGTGCTAGAAGAACAGAATATAACTTAGCTCTATTTAATAAATGCAAATCGGGTATCGCATAAATACAGTGTGGTCGTATAGAATTTCCATTATATGTTTCCAGTGGAAAGACAAAACTTTATAGAATATAAATCGGAAATCACTTTATGTGTGTGCTATTATTTTATGTTAATTTTGCCCACGAAATGGGTAGATGAATGGGCTAAGGGTTAAATAATTCGGAAACCTTATTCTGATAGCTAAGATATCCAGAAACTAAACACGATTTTTAAAGCCATTTTACGCTTCCAGTAAGCAAACCGATTGTCTTACACCTGGCAATCAAAATTCGTTACACATTAAGACCAGAAAATGGGAAACCACGGATAGAAGAATGAAGATAAATCAATGCTGTTAAATGAAAGACTCAGCACTTCGAAATGCAGAGATGAGAATTTGCTTATTTTGTTGGAGTAATTTGTGTTGTAAGAAATTAAGAAGCTAAGGCATGGGATTTATAAATGATGCTGGAAGTAAGAGGAAGATGAGAAACACATTGCGAAGATTGTAACTGCAAAATAAAGGATTGCATCCACAATAAAGACTTGGCATGCGGCGATAATGTAGTATTTGTACCCATACCTTATCTGAACTATGCACGTTGAATTAGTTACATGATTTGGGAAGAACGAGAAACCCTGAAAAAGGTCTAGAGATGAGTGACAAAATAATATTGAAACTATGCAATGTAGCACCCAATTTTGATAATAGGAGCCTCAATAGATGCATAAGCTTTTAGAAAAAGAAAATAGTGCTTTGATTGATCAAGACATCAAGACGGAATTATTTGTAGTGAGAAGTGAGTGAGAAGGAAGAAAGAGCAAAAGTCCACTAGTCCATCACTGAAAATTACAGAAAGATGTGTGAACAAGAGAGCAGGTGTTTTATTATTATTATTTTATTATAACTGGGCACTCGCTAGAATGTGTTGTGTTTTGTGTTGTAAATGTAAAGTCGGTAAGTGAGTTTGAATAAAGCATGTAACAACTTTAAATAATTAATATTTTGCATAGGGATTTCCTGTTTCCTATAAAAACATGTTGATGTATTATAGAATATATTTTATTTTATTATATCTGTAATACAATAATGAAAGTGGAGGGAGAGATTCGAGATTTAAAATAGGCATGTGCGTGA
This sequence comes from Typopeltis vanoorti, assembly GCF_054136105.1. Taxonomy (NCBI): domain Eukaryota; kingdom Metazoa; phylum Arthropoda; class Arachnida; order Uropygi; family Thelyphonidae; genus Typopeltis; species Typopeltis vanoorti. The sequence goes on along the minus strand of NC_143565.1, from coordinate 20,317,216 downwards.
CCAGTCAGGAGAGAGAGAGAGAGAGAGAGAGAGAGAGAGAGAGAGAGAGAGAGAGCATAATAGAATTTAAAAATTGTCTCCCCTCTCCTGGATTTCTGGGTTACACTGCATTAATGTTATTTCATTTTCAATACCTAAATTTTACTTGATTTCCTTTTGCAGAAAATCAAGCAACTATTGGGATACGCCCTAGTCAATCAATCTTTTTTACGGAGCTACTCTCAGGGGACTATGATTGATAAGTAGGATTTTTTGCGATATGAAAGGGGCGGGGAGGGAAAGGGAATATACGTATATAAATTTATTTGTAGCACAGCATAAAATAATTTTGATCAGGAAGTGCAACAAAAATGATAGCTACTCTAAATAAATTGTGGGTACATTCATGTTGCTGTAGCTGCTTTTTTTTAACTACCTGTTTTTTTTTTTTTTTACTTCCTTATTGGAAAACATCCTAAATGCGTTCTACTTGTTCTTTCCTCGTGTCTAAGCCCCACTTTACCTCGCTACCAAGACACTGTGAAGTTTCCCTAAATTTCCTCTTGGAGAAGCCGAAACAAGCATGTTAGGTCTAGAACACGCACACACACACACACACACACACACACACGATTGTATCGTTACTTGTAATCCGAAGTATACCGAGTCGTTACGTTCATTTAATACAAGATTGGGATTTTCGATTTTTATATATATACGTCGTATCACTCTTACGCATAATTCAGTACTAATGCATTAGTATTATGCTATACTAAAGGGCCATAATAATTCTTTATTACTGAAGTAATAAATAATTATGACTCGCGTGAGTAATCATTTCGTTTAATATTTTTTTAAGCGAAATGAAAGGTTATAAACCTATATATAGCACATCAGATACCGAGTAGGCTAATATGCTTCACACGGTCAAATTTTTGAATCAGATATATTGTTGTTCATATTAGTCATTAAATATCTAACAAAAACCTCTCACCAAACTAGCTGGTACTTCAGCATTGAGCACGGTTCGTTGGTGAATGTTTTGTGCTATCCTAGCCGAGGAATTTCGAGAAGTGTTTGGTTTGTGCAGCAGCTCTGGTACTAGTCAACCATGAACCGACAAAGAAGGGGAAGAATGACAAGGCGTTAGTGAACAAACGGCTGGTTTCAACAGAAAATTCGGATTAAGTGGTTACATACAAAATATTGCCTGGAGTAATCCTGATCTATGGTAAATAGCATCACATCGTAATAAAAGTTTTACCACATATATTTCGTCACTTCATTTTGATTCTTCACTTTTCTTGAATTCTTTACTAAAAGCAGTTTTTAAGTTGTTTATTTTTGTGTGGGGGGGGGGGGGGGTGGGGGGGGGGGGGGGTGGGGGGGGGGGGGGGTGGGGGGGGGGGGGGGTGGGGGGGGGGGGGGGTGGGGGGGGGGGGGGGTGGGGGGGGGGGGGGGTGGGGGGGGGGGGGGGTGGGGGGGGGGGGGGGTGGGGGGGGGGGGGGGTGGGGGGGGGGGGGGGTGGGGGGGGGGGGGGGTGGGGGGGGGGGGGGGTGGGGGGGGGGGGGGGTGGGGGGGGGGGGGGGTGGGGGGGGGGGGGGGTGGGGGGGGGGGGGGGTGGGGGGGGGGGGGGGTGGGGGGGGGGGGGGGTGGGGGGGGGGGGGGGTGGGGGGGGGGGGGGGTGGGGGGGGGGGGGGGTGGGGGGGGGGGGGGGTGGGGGGGGGGGGGGGTGGGGGGGGGGGGGGGTGGGGGGGGGGGGGGGTGGGGGGGGGGGGGGGTGGGGGGGGGGGGGGGTGGGGGGGGGGGGGGGTGGGGGGGGGGGGGGGTGGGGGGGGGGGGGGGTGGAAATATAGCCTACTTAAAGATTTTATGATTGTGCGCGTATTTTATTACTTTAGCCTTCCATCAAGAGACATTATTGTTCCTTGGGTGGCAATGGACTTCCATGAATTACATAATTCTAATGGAGTAAGTATAACGTTATGATAATGTGTTCGAAGTCTTTTTTTTTTTTTTTTCAACGGGGAAAAAGCACCCTAGGAAAGCTAACCCAAGCCCATACTCCTCGATCGACTAACTCAGGCTAGAGAGATATAATTTAAATTTGAATATTCGTTTGAATATTTTTCGTTTGATAATGTAGCATCCATGTTATTGCAAGGGATAGTTTCTTTCAGACTGATGGAATCTGAACAACTAGGCTTGTTCACTGCTACGAGTGAACAAGCCTAGCTCGGTATGACCTCAAAAAGGCATTAGCTTGGAAAATTTCTGATAAGCACATTAAGTGCAGAAGTTGACCTACAAGTTTCCATAGAACGAAAGAATATTGCATCCATTGGAACACAGTTATAAGTTACTGCGTTCCACATGGAATGTGACAAGTAGTAGTCAGAACAACTCTGCTGATCGCATCATAAAAACTTAAAAAGAATAGAGCTAATCTACTGCGATGACCCCATTTTCTAATTTTTAAAGATATAAAACTTAAGATACATGAAAAATATTTTAAAAAATGCCAGTCAGGTATGTACTAGAAATGCGAATTCTTTTACCACAAAACGTTTAGTCAGTGCCTTTGAAAATGTCTGTGTGGTCGTGTGTTGATGTGGTCGTGTGTTGTATATCGCAGAAAAAGCATTTCTTGCAATATAAAAAAGTCTAATTAAAAAGATTCTTATATAAGCACAGTGGATCATGTGACAAACAAGGACAAGATATTGCAATTCACTCTTTATCTTAAATCGCTTCCTTTGTAGAGTAATGTCATGATATATGTCGCTTTGATCTTGAATATGTACTCCTAGAAATTAATGCTCACTTCACATTAACTCCATTAACTAAACTTCCTCATAAGACGAAGAGTGATGTAATAGAGCCGGTTTGGTCAGGTTAGCACGAACTTTGCTAATCTGTTTTTCCTTCCTCGTCCCTTAAAAATGTTCGCAGAATGATTTCCTAGGTTCGGATGATGAAGAGCAAAACAACATGGTATTATTTATTTATTTATTTTTACCGGATTATGAATATTAGTCCTTCGTAGTGTCATTAAAAAAGGACGGAAGAAGATCCTTCCCTCTACAACGACTTGTGTGAAATAAGATATTTGCGGCAAATAAAACGCTAAGAAAACTTAGAGACAGTGGAGAAAATCTCTTAAAGATATATTGACATAAAGAAGTTAACGACACCTTAGACACATTGAACATTGAGTAATTAAATTATTTTAAGAAAAGTAGCAGACAGACTTTATTCCCAATGGGTATTATATATTATGTTTCCTGATTAGGATAGAAAAAATATAAAGTTTACACTTTTTTTAATTTAAATAGTAGAAATAATACTATTATTTGTTAATGTAGTAAATCAATTAAGTATTACCGTTATTGGTAATTAATGTCATCAACGATTTTGTTGTATGTGTGTGTGTGTGTGTTTTCATATCACCCAGCTGTTGCCAATTAAATTAGTAGTTTTCCAAAACCGTCTAGAAGTAAATCTAAATGGTACGTCTATCTTTTCTTTTTTATTATGCACAAAAGGAGAACCTGAATCACTTTTATTATTTTTTTCCCAGCAGTAACAGTTCTTTATTAATGTATCAATTTAGTTTAAAATGCTATTTTCAGTAAATGGAATGAAAAAAAAAAGAAAAAGAAATATGTACATAATATGAAATATGGTATTGCAAATATAGTAACCTCTCATTATTGCAAGAAAGGAGAGCAATTAATTACAACTGTTTGCTAGCATTATTAAGCTTGGTGGTTAACCAGACCTGTTTAGAGTAGCTAAATCATAACTGAATGAGACTAGTACTAGGAAATTTTTAAAATTTTCTAGTACTGGAAATCCAAACTCTCACATACCCAGTAATATTAATCTGTTAAGCCTTCTCAAAGATCTTAATTGTGTTAAAAACTTTTTTTCCCTACAACGGAACTTAATATTTAACCTTCATACGTTAGCAATTTCTTTTTATCAGACAAATGTAATGAACAAAAGATTTCATTTATTTTTGTGATCTTTTACCTTCCTGAATTGGATAATAAGGATAATGTCAGTATCATTATGAGATCCTCATCCCTGCATTATTTGCTCAAAAAGTTCATTTACATTAAATTTAACAATAGTCTACTGTTCGTTGCATTCTGTGTTCTGAGGCTGGTTTGTCTCTTTTGAAGAAGAGAAACTGAAGTTTATATAAAAATACTATTTGAAAAAGAATATAATTCTTCCCCTTTTTTTCAGATGGAATGTGAACTCAAGCCTCTTTCCCAAGCATTATGGATAACATAAATCTAAAATGGTCAACAATGGAAGAAGGAACCAAAGCCCATTGACATAATTTCGAAGTCAGAAATTTGATTTATTAGTTTTAGATGATCGGGTCTTTTCCTCACAGTGGACAAAAGAGGTCTCAATAACCAGGCCATAAACTGAATTTTCTTTCTGCACACAGATTCACTGTCTTCAGAGTATGTTCTCAATTTTGTAACACAGAAATCGAAAATCGTATTTTTCATTGTAAACGTGAGAACTCTAAAAATATGATCAGATCTTAAAACGTGTGAAATGTATTGATTTCAATAATATAAGTGAATAACTGTAAACAGTTATTTATTGCTTTTACTTTTATTAACTCGCATAAGTTTACAACCGGAACATCTACTGTACTTGGAACTATCTCTCCACTACGAAATACGCAAAAAAGTTCCCCATAAAATAAATTACAACTATATTAGAAATGACAGGTCCATATACATTTGCTACACATTATAGCCAAATTTTTATTCAGCATTTCTCGTGTTTTTTTTTTAGTTTATTGTTTTGTTTTGTTTTGTCTTTGGCAGAAGCTACCCTCCCGTGCTTAGATAAAAAAAATGAATTCAGTTAACATTTTAAAACAGTTGTCACATAATATAACCATTTTATGAAGGTAAATAAAAAAAATCCCTTGCGAAGTACTATCTTTATAGTATAATACGTTGTAGCAAGCATAATAGGCCTCGTTATGAAGATTAGGCCTAAACAGCAGGCCAGTTGATATTTGGAACTTGGGTTTCAGTGGTGAGACCCCCCCCCCCCCAATCTTCCCCCTTCTCTTAAAGGAATAAATGATTCCAGAAAGTTACCTCATAATATATCGATCTATAAACGGAGATAATTTAAAAAAGTTTAATGCGGTGAATTTTCGTCTGTCTGGAGGAAAAGAAGATGGTTTTTTCCCCACTCAATAAAATGGAGCTTAACTGGGGCAGTCTTAAATATCTTTTTTAAAACTCAATTCATATTTTTGTGAAATATAATTTAATTCGAACAAAAAATTTCAGTAAGGCTGATTATATTTTAAATGTTTTTTTAAGAGTAATCGTTTTTGAATATTTTGCCATGGATACACAAAGCGTATAAAAAGCAAAGTAGACAAACAGTATAATTTTGTAAAGTTTCATGAAAATAAACTTGATTTATGAGAACATGTTTCGTTTCTTTTGTTCACGCCAACAACTTGGCCATTTATTTCGAATATCAGAATTTCAAAATGTGTTGCATGAACTCAGGAAAAAAGTCACGATATTTTGCGTCATAATCCATCGTGCATAGTATCGAAACAATAGTAATTTTCCATTAAAGTGGTTCCTAACTTAAGGACGAATTTCAGTCCGATATCCTTCAAGCATTACAAGAAACAGAAGCTTTTTTTTTAACAGGGTATAATTTTTCATAATCTGACTTAAAATCTGTTAGGAGAATCTGTAAAAGATTCTCAAGTCACTTTTTTAAGGCTTTATTTTAAACATCTGTCAACTTTTAAATTGGCAGACGTGTGCTTCAGTTTATATATATATATATACCTGATTAATTCCCACTTGTCCCAATAACAAATCACTGAAATACTTGGTCGAAAAATTTCCTCTAGGATGCAAACCTCTTCCTTCATGGGAATATGCAAATTGAACATGTCACTGTTCGTTCCGCTAGTTTGTCATTAGTTTGATTTATTTTATAAAAACAGTCATTTTAAGAGATGTGTGGAAGATGACGGTTGGTACGTCGGGTTACGTACCAACCGCTATATGAACTGTTTGTATTCAGCAAACAGCCGGATTTTCGGTTTTGAAGGAAGAAAATCGTCAGTTTCCGGAATTTAAAAATCAAAAGAAGAAAAAAAAGTCCAGCTAAAAAGGGCCTAGGAAATCTTAAAAGGCTATCAAATAAAATATCATAAAGGTAACATTCATTTTTTTTTTTTCATTAGTGATGGAGTTGTAATCGTAGAGTTGCTGTTATTTGTAATTTATCGAATTGAATTTTATTATTATTATTATTTATTGCACGGCGTAAGTACCGCCTTTGTATTTTGCCACCTTTATGCATTATAATAAAGGTTTCTCTGGGAGAATACCCCCCCCCCAAAAAAAACATCGAGTTCTGTCCATAATATGTTCACATCCGATTACAGTCGAATGAACTTATTTATAGGAATGCCGCTTTTCAATTAAATAGGATAAACAAATAGATTTATTACATTAAGCACACACACACACACACACACACACACACACACACACACACACACACACACACACACACACAAACTATTGCCTTGAAAGAATGTGCCCTCATAATGCGGGGCTTCACCACTAAACTGCTTCTTCATCCGAAACCGCAAAGACCTCGAGACATTCTAGCATATATATGATGGTAATTTGACATGTCATAAACATCACGAATGAACGACATTGGTCGATTATTTCTAAATATACTCTTCTATTTATTTATGTGTATCACAAAAATCGCATAAATCACTGGCAACAGCAAAGTAGAGAAATTCAAGCAGGAAAAAAAAAATTATAATTTTTAACAGATTGTTAAATTTCAAAAGATACAAAATATAATCATACTAGTCTCCATAATGCACCGTTTTTAACTTTAAATACTAAATATTCATTAACAGGTTGCTCCATAATAGGTTACCGAGTGGCATACTTAATGGCTAAAGTGCAAAAGAACTGGACTAACGGAAAAAAGAACAATTTCTCAATAGATTGGAAAACTTACCGAACTCTTCTGGTCTCATCCCGCTGCATTAGTTATTTTTGCACAAAAATACACACAAAATAAGCCCAACTACCCCACCGAACACAACATATCCACGATTTCCTCATCCACTGTTGCAGTTCTCCAAATATTTCTTTCCGATACACGTGGTAATGCGAACTAAATTGTGACGTTTGTCGGTGGTTGTTACCTGTCGTACTAAGGTTAGTGGCACTGCTCCTTCATCGCCTGCGTCGGAGTCCTTCACTGAAGCCCACGTGATCTTGAAACCCAGTTTACATCCGGAGGTAGGTTCGCTACCTCGTGAGATCAAGCATAGCGGAAGGCCCCTGGCTCTGCATGCCTCCCAATAGGCGACGTGTGTGCTTGTATTTGTTTGTACGTGAGTACGTTCGATCGCCCAGAGGCTAACCTAGATTTAGTGTCGTCCCACCTGGTGGGATGGGGGAATGCGAATCTCCGGGTCTAGTTGTTTTTCCTGCTTAGTTCAGCCGGGGTGTTTCTGACAGCGGAATAAAACGTAGAATATCACAGTTCTTCCTCGGCGTTTAAAATAGGACACAGATGTGAATGAAAGGGATGATCCTTGTGCATTGTCGAAAATTTTTCTCCCCATTGTAGTGAAATAAATTTTAAATAGCTGCAGTCCTCCAGATCGTTTTTGGGAAGAATTTTTGGGTGTTTTCGTTTTATGATTTCTTCATAGGCTAAATTTTCAGGAATGCTTTTATTATTATTATTATTATTATTATTATTATTATTATTATTATTATTATTATTATTATTATTATTATTAACATTAAACAGCAATCGGCGAGTTCTTCAAGTTTATTTTGCTTTTGAAGTATAAAGCTGCTAAAAAAGAATTCTTTTTTTGGAAGAATGAAAACATAATTAATGCGAATTTAAAATTTAAAGTAACAACATTATCCTGTTGTAGTTAGATTAATCCAAAACAATCCTATATTAGATACAAAATCAGTCGTGTATGTATTTATTTCGATTTTGCCGTCAAGACATTGCATTACAAATCATCAAGCATCACATAGGTCAAACTGCTATGTGAGCTATTTTTTTAAAAACTTGAACTTTAAAATAAAAAATTACAGTTTTAATGTTAGCAAGTATCCACGATTTCCTCCGGAATAGAAACCTTTTGGAGTCTGGGTATTATTATTCTAGGTGTTTGTTCTGACAGTATTCAGTATTCAGGTCTCTCATATTTGGAAAGACTCGGAGAATGGAGGATTTGGGACATCGGTTGCCTTGCAGATACTCTCGTATCTTTTTTACAGAATACAAAAAAGTGAAGTCTTTATCCCTATTCTGTCAAAATCGTGTCCAGTGTTTATATTTCATAGCTGCAGTCTCTCTCTCTCTCTCTCTCTCTCTCTCTCTCTCTCTCTCTCTCTCTCTCTCTCTCTCTCTCTCTCTCTCTCTCTCGTGTGTGGGCTACCTTTATTGGAAATCTAGTCACTTAAATACAATATCAACATTTCATTTATTAACTGAAACTTTTAATGTGCCGATCAATAATATCTTATTCTGTGCGACATTGCTTTAAGCCTGTTTAAAATGAACGAGAAATATCAATAGACGAGACACATAATAGATCAATTAGAAGAAAATTGGTGATGGGGAAACTAGTAATGAAATCGTAATTACTTCGGACTATCATAGCATCCATAATCCTTCAAGATATATAATGGGATATAAATTATTATTACTATTATTAGAATTCTAATTTAATAATTAATACTGCATGTTAATCCATTCTATGCAGCGATTCTGTCAGTATCCTGATAGTCGGTCATGATATAGAAGTTGACGGATCAAAAGCAGAAGCCAAATTAGGACTCGACACTGAAGACCTGGGAGGACTGGGGCCACTATGTTCTGTGCCCGAGTTTTTTTGTTTTTTTTTTCCTTCTGAGAAAACTCGAGTTTCCAAGAGAGAAAATCTGTCATCTTTTTACAATACTTCACTCACCTGGAGTTAACAACTCTATAATTATTCCTAATACTCTAGATGGGATTCGAATCTAACTCTTTCTAAACAAAGGTCATCACTTCCGACTGTGATACGGAGCCACTGATTATGAATCTTTTAATAATTTTTGTAGCATACTTTTTTTATCCTTACATTATGGATTTCTTAAAATTGTCTTCCAGTGCAATATTTCTGATTTTTTTTATACTATTAGACAATATTTTCATACTTCTGCTGTTTCTTTTTTCATTGCGATTACTTTAAACAAAAGTAGTTGGTCAGCCTTCCCGGGTGGTTGATCATGATTTTTGTTTTTCTTAATCAGCTGTGTCACGCTCGGCTAAACGTGACTCTTACCAAAAATATACTAAAGCAAGGAAACTCTAGATAAGAAATAATTAAAGTGAGGGAAGGATGTGTGCTTCAACGTTTAATTAATATAAAAGAACTCGAGAATATAAGGCAGCTTGACAACATTTTTTGTAACATCTGGGAACTATTATAACATCTGTCCTTGCAGTCGGTTTGTTATACTGATGGGGGGAGGTGACAATCACGCATGTGATCACTTAAGTTCAGCTCCTAGTTCCAGGTGCTCTCTACGGGTTTGTAATTATCCCAAATTTCCATCTATATTTCGATACCCAAATCCAATTCTGTTAATAATAATAATAATAATTAGTCATAAATTTCTTCAATCTCCTTTTGGATGGCATCAATTAATATACTGTATATGCATTTGTCTCATTCACTGGTCTGAGTTGGTCAAGTGGGTAGTGTTCCCACCTCTAACTAACAAGCTGTGTGTTCGAATCTCACTGTGGCATGGATATTTGTGGAAGCCTTTAGGTGTAGGCAATTTTCATGGACGTGTGAGACTATTACCCAACTTGCGGGAGGCTCGAAGCTGCTTGAAAGAATTCCATGTTTCGTTTCAAGGGTGAGGTTCGCAGATTAGCTATCCACAGTACTAAAATGTACAAATTTACAATCTTTCATAGGTGGGTTCGGATTAAAAAAAATGTAAAACAGATGGCAATGGAGGGAGAGAGAGAAAGCGAGAAAATCAGTGATGAATTAAGCGCGATGTCAGTCACTTTTTCATTTACGTTAAGCGAAATAACCGAGTGAGCAACTTATTCGTACGTGTAATGAGAGAAGTAATTTTAGTAGCAGAATGGTAAAAGTGCGACTTCGCAATGGACTGCGTTCATCTGTACTTTGAATACTATGAGGAGAGAGCTCGTCGGTCCGAGCGTGGACAGAGCCTGGCAAACATTTCTTAAGACCTCATTGTCCTGCCTGTAAAGCACACTGATGAAGGTATTATGCTGATATGAGAATGATTTTTATGGCATGAAAGTGGTTTTTCTCGACAATACAATCCCGAAGAATATTTTCCTGTGACATCTCAGATAAGAAAGCACGACGTGATGATGCAACTGTACACCTAAGGGTATTGCATGCCTGAAAACAAATTCCGTGTTATAAATCAAGGAACTTAAAAAAAAAAAAAAAAAAAAAAAAAAAAAGCAGCGTCTAACTTATTGACTGGTAGGCTCAGAGTTCTGATCTTAACCCAATTAAAAATTTGCGGGATAAGCTAAGAGGCATATAAATATCAAATAGGGAGGCCATCAGCTGCCTTGAAAAGATATTCCGCGTGGGAAATGAACTATATTATCTTATTGAAAACAACACAAATTAGCGGAAGCGCCATGTAGGCTAATTTCAGTTTGTAGGTTAAAATGTAGGCCTATGCCAGAATTAAAAAAATACGCATGCCTGCATTTCATATATCATTCTACGAAGTACAGATATGAAATAAGGGATGCAATTTTTTAAAAAAATGCTTGTATAGAGTGAAATTTCGTATATTTAGATTGTCACTGACTTCCATTAATTGGATATGCATTCCTAGATAAGAATAAAAAAGATCCCAGTCATAATGAAATATATAATGTTCATTTTAAGAAATTTCTCACAAGAAAAATCTAATTGTAGAGCAGTACAAATATACAGAACTTGGTGTGGTACAGTAACACAAAGCAAATGAAGACCATCGTATTTGGATGGTGCCATTATTATAATTAGAGATTTCAATTTGCTAGAAATATGGCTACTGTTACGAAATAAAAATAACTTATAACTGTGGAATTTTCCCAGAAATAAAACCTATTGTAACTTATAACAGTTGTTATCATCAGCCTCGTATATTACGGTAATAAAAGAATCAGGATTTAGGGAGGACTATTGCTAATGACAGTAGAAGAACTGCAGCCACGAAAAGTAGAAGTTAAAAGGAATTCAGGGCTGAAGGAAAAGGTTCATTTTAATCTATCTGGTGTGAGATAGAGGTCAACAGGATAATATATATATATATATATATATATAGTGGGTGTTGCTTTTATAGCCTGGGGAGATGCACAGAAAAATGTAGACGCCACGCATCGACAGTTTAATACAATGAGTACAAGCCGTGTAATTATTAGGGGAAGGTTCAATAATGGGGACATGGGCTGGAAAGAGGAAAAGGACGTGGTAGAATGCAAATGTAATTTATGAGCCACTAAAAAGATAATTACTTGAAACGGCAGGTGATGCAAGGGAGCCAAGGTTTGTGAGCACTGGTTCTGGTAATAGTCAGATGTTTCCATAACTAAAGTAGCCACTCTCCTCTAATTGGGGAGAATGATCATGAAGTCTTTTTCCTGGAAGGTTCTTTCTTAACTAAAAATTCCATGTGGAATTTCTAGTTAAGAAAGAATATGTGGAAAATAGAGCCGGTGATTACGAAAAACTTAGAGGCAGCTTGGAGTAAGCAGTAACATAAGAAACTACAAGGAAAGGATGCCAGTAGTGCAGGGGAAATTGTCAGGGAATGTGTTTGAGGATAGCATTATTAGACTGCATAGCCAAGATTAGGATAAAACTATGCGAGAGTTATACGGAGTAATATTAAGCAGGGGCTGCAAATAAGCAAAAAAAAAAAAAGATTGTGGAGGGAATATAAAGAAAAAGGTGATTAACACGCTCATGGTTAATATAGAGCACAAACGAGACTAACTAGATTGGAAAAGAAGATAAAATGATAAAATCAAATTATGAGAGGAAGTTAGCTAAGCAAGCCAAAGGAAATCTCAAAGCGTTCTTCAGCTATACAGAGAGAGAGAGAGAGAGAGAAAATAGGAGTGATCACTTTGCAAAGGTGTGTCAACCAGGAGATGACGTAGTGATTAGTGTCACAGAGACTGATATGAGAATAGTGACCGATATGAGAATTGGAGCAAATGGGAATGGATGTGAAGCTTATGGCATAGATAGGAGGACGTCTAGCAGACGGACACCAGAAAGTTGTATATGATGGATCAGAATTCAGGAGAATGATATGACCAGTCAAGTGCCGCAGGGTTTTATTGAAGGTGAGGTTGCTCTTTAATTTGAACATAAATGATATAAGAACAATTTGAGGGGATTATCTATCATCAGTTGTTTGCTGATGATGCAAAACTAGAACGTGCAAGAGTTAATAAAGGTGATTTAAAGATCCTGCGGGATGACAAATAGATTGACAGTGGGGACCAAGGGTAACGATGTCAGTTTAATGTAACAAAGTGTAAAGGTATGCACTTGACGATAAAATATTACATCTGTATACTACATTGACGAAAATGGAGTGCATGAAATCGATGAGGCTAACGATCTGGGAATGGGGGTGATGTGGACAGAGAAATGAAATTCAGATGGTATTTTGCAAAAAGTGTGCAAAATAGCTCAAAGGATTATGTGGATCTTGAAGAACACATAAACTAACACAGGGAGAAGTTATTATCCGTCTTTATACCGCCGCATCTTGATTACTGTGCACAAATGTAGTCGTCTGGGTTTCTTTGGGATGAAAACCAGGTGAAGAGGATCCAGAGGCAAGCGACCAGGGTGGTGACAGGTGTGCACAATGTTCCTTATAATAACAGATTGAAGATATAGATGAATTGCAAAGACTGGTTGATAAACAGAAAAGAGGAATCTGATAGAAACATGTAGGTTATTAAAAGAGTTTTATAAGACTGATGTTGAAAATATTTGAATATATATTTAAATATATATTCAGAAGGAAACAGAAGGGATTGTCCCCGGAGGATTAAGAGTTATAGGGCTAAAGTTTTTGCTTGGTAGAGAATGGCGAATGAATAGAGTGAATTGCCGGAGATGGTTGTGAGTGCTTTGTGAACGCGTTTTGGGAGAAACTTAATAGTTATTGTGTGAATAACGGTTAAATTGTACCCATAGAGATTACAGAATAATAATAATAATAATAATAATAATAATAATAATAATAATAATAATAATAATAATAATAATAATAGCATGTGTATCAAATTTGTACTTATGACTCATGCAAATTGCATTTAGATACACACAGGTTCTAAAAACTTGAAGCGCTAATGAGATTCTTCCTTGGTTTTTGTAAATTGTGTCGTAAAAAAGATCTTATGCTTAAAAAAGTGAGCCAAATACTGAGGAGTCAGTATTTGGCTCACTTTTGGAGGTAGCTGCAGCTACCTCCTGACTCCTCAGTACTCAGCAGCTGCATTGCGGATATTTTTAATAATTAGTGGTATTGTTTCTGATGGTATGATATTGCTCGAATTTCATTACGTTCTCAACAAACAGTAATAACAGCCTGCTTTCTTAGTATTTGACTCCTTTTTTTTACAAATGAGATGGTATACGAGATATGATTTAGATTTTTTAGATCACGTAAGTAAAAAAGTAGGAAGAATTGCCAAAATAGGTTGAATGATGGAATCTTTAGGGGAAATCAAGAAGAAATTAAAATGCTACGGAATGGCATTTCTACCTCCTTTGATCCAATTGTAGCAGCTAACCTTAAAGAACATGAAAAACAAATCATAACCTTGAGGAATATAAGAAGCAGCTATATTTCAAATTTGATCAAAATCCATTGAACAATGAAATCTGTAAGGATTGACCCACAGAAGAAGTACAATCATGATTTTTTTTGGGGGGGTCATTTTTCGCCATGTTCAAAGTGCTCTGCTTTATTATTAATTGGATTAAGAGCTTCAAATTTTAGAGTCCTGTTCGACCATCATCATCATCATCATCAGTTGTTCTGACAGTCATCGTCGGGTGTAACTATAATTATAGGATGAGGTGGTTAATCCTAAGCCTATATATACTTTGTGTGTAATATGCTGGCCGGTATGCCTACTTTTGTGCAGGAAAAACACAAGGATCCCGGAGACAAAACCCGTCTATTTCCCTTTGAGACCGACTAACTCACCTTCCATTGAAAAACACTTGATAAAGGTTTTTGTTCTAGATAGGATTCGAACTCGCGTCTTTCTAGTCGAGGGGAATCGTCGAAACCGACTGATCTACGGAGACTCTGTCCTACTGAATACATGTCAGTAGGAGTAGGACAGAGTCTTTTTTTTTAGTAGCAAACCCAACCTATAATATTCAACTTAGAACCGGAGTTACTAAGTTACTTGGTACATGAGTAGCGAGTAACGCCTCTCTCTCTCTCTCTCTCTCTAATATATATATATATATATATATATATATATATATATATATATATATATATATATATATATATATATATATATATATATATATATATATATATATATGCTGCGACTTAACTGTATGTAGGTAATATACTTCTTGATAAATAATATCGATATTTAACATATCACATAGCAGCTTTCCAATGTTATTATGTGTAAGTTTACACATAATAACATTGTGTTATTATGTGTAAAGTTACATATTAGTTATTCACATGTGACGTCATTGTTGACTCTCCTACCTCATTGGGTTTTGCGAATGAGGCTTTCTGGCTGAAGAAAGGTTCGCATATGGTCTTTCCACAACTCCAAGCCCGTGGCGGGATTCGAACCCGCAGCCTCTTAGGTGGAGAGTGGATACGCTAACCACTCTACCAAACAGGCAGGGTGGTTAGTGTATCCATTATCCAATTCTTATTCAAAATAAGAATATTTGAAGCAGTAGTCCGACCAATATTGACGTATAAATGTGAAACAAGAATAGAAATATCAAAAATACACGAGATAAACACAACATGAGAAACGAAAACATTAAGAAATAACAGTTAAAAAAACAACATTTGATGGAGAGAAAAAATAAAGGATTTATGAAGAATGTGAATTACAACCTATAAACGGATGGATAAAAAATAAAAGATTGGAATGGAATCCATATGTAAATTGAATAGACCCACTCTTGCAAGAGACTGAAAACCAAATACGAAAAGAATAGTTGATAGACCAAAAACGCGATGGACAGACTGCTTACATTAAAGGATTGAAGACGGAACAAGCCGAAGCTTAAAGCAAAAAGGAGTTTGTAATATACAGGGTGTCCCAAAATTCACGCAAGAAGTAATTTTGATAGAAAACACAGGTTTTTAATTAAAAATTGTAATTTCTTATTGATTCATAAAGTATACAGTATAGGATTATGCATGAAATAGCATATCGAGTAAATGGCCTCCATGTCTTTGCTGGCACATACGCACTCTTGTCGGAATTTTCCATGACCGTTTTGCATAAATGTGGCTGAATTTCGTTGATACGGCGCTCAATTTCCTCCTTCAAGGCGTGGGTGGTCGTGGGCTTGTTGGTATAACCCTTAGACTTCAAAAAACCTCAAAGAAAAAAGTCCAACGGCGTTAAGTAGCATGATCTGGGCGGCCAATTCTGATCACCAAAACGGGAAATTACACGACCAAGAAATGACTCATGCAGTAATTGAATTGTTTTTCGGGCTGTATGGCATGTGGCACCGTCTTGTTGAAACCACATGTCGTCCACATCAATATCTTGCAGTTTAGGTACAAAAAACTGGATTATCATGTCGCGATAGCGAGCACCATTAACTGTTATTGCCTTACCAGCTGCATTTTCGAAGAAGAATGGACCGATGATGCCTCCAGCCCAAAATCCGCACCAAACAGTGACACGTTGTGGATGCATTTGTTTCTCAACAATCACTCGTGGATTTTCTGAACCCAAATGCGACAATTTTGTCGATTAACGAAGCCATCAAGATGAAAATGAGCCTCATCGCTGAAGATGATTTTGTTCGAAAAATAAGCATCCACTTGTTGTTGTTCCATAATCCATTCAACGAACTCTCTTCGCTGTGTGTGGTCAGTAGGCTTCAGTTCTTGAGTCAATTGAACTTTGTAAGCATAAAGATGCAAATCTTTCGTGAGAATACGCTGTAGAGAGCTTCTCGAAATGCCCAATTCAAGACCACGGTGCCGAATTGATGTTCCTGGGTTCTCAGCAACACTCTCACGAACTGCTTCGATGTTTTCTGTTGAACGACTTGTTGAAGGACGGCGAGAGTGTATAAGATCCAGTTTCTTATACAATTCAAAATTCTTAAAAAATTCAAGGAAACTGGATCCACTAATTGATCCAGTTTCCTTGAATTTTTTAATTAATCTTTCCACAGTTGATGAAGTTAAATCACTATTCCGACCATATTTTGTACGAAAATTGCGAACTGTAGCTGCCAAACCTTCATTATTTTTAAAATATTGCTCAACAATGAAAATGCGTTGTTCTTTAGTGTAGCTCTCCATTTTTAATAACCCTGAACTGTCAGCTGTCACGCTGTCTTTTTTTTTCTCGTTGGCAACACTTTATCGCACAAATGGCGCTAAATTTAAATCTTGCGTGAATTTTGGGACATCCTGTATAAACAAACAAAAAAAAATGCAATCGATAATTTCCATAGACGAAATGTCGCGTATTTGTCATTGTATTGTCATTGGTAGTGTAACTGTATTGTAATTATAATTTTTAATGCGGATCATAATTACATTTCCATTATGCTATTCATATGATATTCTCTTTCGGTTGTAAAAATGTAGTTTCGAATCGAACCCAGACCTACGAACATTTTCAAGACCGGTTCAACAATTTTTGAAATCTCTGGTTAGATTTTAAAAAAACAATGCTGTTAGTAGCTTACTGCAGCTAATGTAGTCTTTTACACAGCTATAGTAGAAGAATCATAGTCGGAAACTCAGATATAATTGTGACGTATTTGTTTTATAGATGCCTTCATAAATATTAGATACTTGATCAATTCAGGTAGCGTACATTATTTTCATTTTGTGTGATCTTCTTTAATCAGACCGATATGTTCTGTCTTTAGTTTTATCTAGTAATGTCGTCTAACTGGTACTGGGGCAGCTCTTCTAGGGCGAGTCCGTGGCCTTTGTAGGACGTAACAAAAACAAGATCAACCTGGGCGATTAATTCACCTGTAACTACTACGTGCAAGATGCCTTTACGTAAGGTTATTTGATCGCCTCAGTATGTAAATAAACAAACGTTCTTCAGTTATTAAAAATTGAAGTATTAAAAATATGATTACAAATTAAATGTGTTGTATTTGCACCACAATCGATAATATTAGTTCTTTGTAGGAAAACATTTTGACACGTTATAAATACGTGACTTTTATTCATCATTAGAGATAATAGCACCGCTCAATTCCGTTAGTTATTTCT
Organism: Typopeltis vanoorti; assembly: GCF_054136105.1. NCBI lineage: Eukaryota > Metazoa > Arthropoda > Arachnida > Uropygi > Thelyphonidae > Typopeltis > Typopeltis vanoorti. Next base: position 20,299,604 of record NC_143565.1, on the reverse strand, counting down.
TGATTTGTTTATTTTATGATCACATCAAGAAAAACAGGTTTTGGAACATAGCTGATATTTTATCTCAAACAGAACACAAACTGTTTAGCCACCGATATATGCATTGCAGTTGTTAAAAGACTTAAGCAATAAAATAAATCGATCGATCTTCAGGCTCCTATGTTCCTTGCAAGACAACTGAGCAGTTAACAGAAGAAAAAAAATTATATCCTCTTTCTTAATTGCAGGATGTTTTTAATACATAAAATAGGGCAACTATACGATGTGGCGCCATATTCATTTAGTTTTTAGTTATTCGCACATTAAATAATTTCGGAACCTTTATATTTTTACAGTTATCGCATAAGACAACGCTATAAATGAATATTTGATTACTTCAGATGATTTTTATTATGACCATGGAATTTCAGCTTATTTTCAAATAGGAAATAATAAATGGTAAGTGTAGGATAGACCGTTATTTGCTCGAATAAATTTCCTTCCTTCCTTGATTGGAAACGGCATTAAAGGGACACAAAATTAATACATAACTTTTCCTCGCTAGTTCTATTTAGAGAAGAGTGCAAGCTGCAATAACTTTTAGAACTATTAGACCCTACTTAGCCCTAGAACAGGGTATAAAAATTACTGTTTACTTTCAGCAAATACGGTAAATATGGACCGACAGTCCATTTCATGTACTTTCAACTATAACTGCAATTTTGACTGCATATCAACTTATTCCCGGAAGTCAATATATTGATTTTATTTGATGAAACTAGTCACGACTTCTAGCTTTCACTTGTGCTTAATCCTTCACTTTTAATAGACACATTCTTTTAACAGGTGTCGGCGATCAAGTCAGTCTGCATTTACGGCGAGAACCAAGTCGACATCACTATCGGCGCAAAGCTGACAGCACAACTCAAATGTCTACTGGAATAGCTATAGGCAGTGAAGCAGTGGGTTAGGAAGAACGACCGTGGCATGCTCTATCACACAATCCGCCTTCCCCCTTCCCCCGAATGGGATAATCAGTTAGTGACAACACCCATCATATTTCCAGCAATTTTATGTCAACCTAAACGCTTCATAACAGGTCTAGGCGCAGAAAATTGAGGTAAACCCAAACAGACACACTTCGTTTAGATTCTTCGCTCTGATGCATTCTAATGTTGCATTGCATGTGGTTGTTGACTTGTGTCATAGATGATACTCTACAGCTAGAAAAATATTCTCGTTGCTAGTAACTATTCATAAACCTTATATCGATTAAGGACCTCTGGTCGACTATGACTTGTTTTTTTCTCTTTCAAGTCCTTCCCTCACTAACGCATTCGAACAAGTTTTATCTTGTTCGAGTTAACAATTTCAATGGTTTCAGTTGCTCTTAGATTATAATTCATTTTTTGTGCTAATCAGATTCACGAAATGAAAATTTTACGATTAATTAAAACTTGACCTAACTGGCCGAGTGGCTGCGGATTCGAATCCAGCGGGGGTATGGATGTTTTGTGATTGTCTTTGGGTGGGAGATGAATTTCATTGCCCAGTGTGTGAGACCACGACCACCGCCATGTTTATTGGAGGCCTGCAGTTGATTGAAAAATGTTTCAGGTTTGGTCTCTATATCAGGGTTTTCGGACTGTAAAAAAAATCAATAAAATAAAAAATATATATATATATATAAAAGTAATAAAAATATGAAAAAATCCTTAGCTCATTCGCGGTACTAGTGTAATATATGCTTGCAACCTGTCGTGAGTGAAAGTCACATAAAAATATCACACTAAAGTAGCAACTTTCTTCTCTAAATAAAAAAGAATACTTTGTATCACCTTCGAAATAGTTCCCTTCTGCAATTCTGTGAATTCCAGTGCCTTCAGTGATTAAAAGCAATCACGGAAATGCCTTTTTGGCAAGAAGTTTAAAAGGTAGTATTTTCTACTGATGCCTTTTTTGCAACAAAATTCCTTCCACTTACGCAATCGGAATATATCCTAATGGTTGCTATTAATCTGGTGTTGATAAGTAGAAGATGGCTGTAATTGGAAACTGACTGCTAATTACTTAGTTCTGACATTTTATTGTGGATTAAACTTCAATAAAATTCGAATAAATTGACTGTTTCTTTAAGAAAGTGGTAAGAAGTCGAATCTTGGTGTTTTTTTTTCGAAAAAAATTTCATTATCTGATTGTGTTCAAATGTAATTCTGCCGATTTCCATTCATTAAGTATCCAACGTCCAGGGACAAGTTGTGATGATGCTTGATATAAATGATTCATGAATGCTAGATCTGATTTTTATTAAAACAGTAATGGATTTTGTTAATTAGATGCATGCTTGCATTCACCTAATTAACCTAACCAGTCTGATCTTTGAGCTAAAGTACTCGTACTATAGGTTTGTTTTGAAATTTCCGTGAGTGGTGCTGGTATTAAAAAATAGCTGTGAGCTGTCACTCGTAATGAGGAACAAGAATGGTGATTTACTCGTATTATTCTGGACAGCGGAGTGAGAAGTAATTCATTATCAATGTTTAGTAATGAGGCTACTTGCTCTCATGGATGATGAAGTGGTTCCATCAAGACCTTGACCAACAATATTAATGTCAGAAACCGTCTTGGATAAATATGATGTGAGTCATAAATAAAGTATACTGTCTGTTTTATCGTAACCAAGAAAAACTGGTGTGTAGCATTGTTTTTCCAGCAAGCCTCTAAGCCAGGGGTCGCCAAAGTTATTTGCCCGTCGACCCCTTCAAGAGTTTCTTGACTTTTTATCGACCCCCTCTATTTTACTATTACGTAATTATAATAGGACAAGCAAAAAAAGACGCTTATGTGAGTTTTTAGATTGTTTATTTTATAGTTACAGTGTTTATTGTATGTATAATATAATATATATTGTTATATCACTATTACTATCACTAGTAATATCGCTGGTATTACTAATGATATTAATAAACTACTGGTATTACTACCAGTGCTGCTCAATTCTTCAACATAGAGAAGTTTAGTTCGTAAATGAATAACGATTGAATTATAATATGTATGTTGATGAATTTTAGAACATTAACGCTCACTTGTATGTCGATGCGCAAAAATGAGACTGGGATCGAATACTTGTAAGTATCAGTAAATAAGAACCACGCACGTGTTGCAATCTCGCTCCCACTGCGCCGGCCGGCAGGAACTACCAACATCCGTTTATTGGTAAATACGTCATTTTGGCCTACTTGATTGGCCTCAGTAACTATTTTCATGACTTACTCCATCTTACAGATCCTATTCATGGACCTGTAAGATGGAGGTACTGATCCCACGATTCACTCTTAATTGCGTTGTCATTACCTCCATGTCTTTTGTCATGGAGGTAATCCAAGTTAACCGAATTAAATATTACCCATACAATGATGTCTTATATTTTTCTGTCGACCCCTAACAATGTGATATCGACCCCTTTGGCGGCCACTGCTCTAAGCTGTATTACATGTAGGATCATACAAATACAATTAACGCCATGTAGGAAATAGAATCTGTCTCATAACATTAACATTTATGTTATTAATATAATATACAACCTTCACTCATACCATTTATTTCAAAACACGAAGGTGTGTGAAGCAAGATATTTTCTTAGAGAAGGATGGATACAGTGGTAGTCACAAATTTCAAATAATAAATGCCTAAATTAATATGAAACAAAAAAAAATTCTTTGATTTTCTAACAGTCTCATTACAGAACTGTGAAATCTTGAGATCTAGTGACACCACTGCCTTATAGAGATGAATCCCAATATACTCTCGTAGGAACTGCTTTAAATCATTAGTAGGCTGCATCTGGTTTTAAAATATGTATTATTTTAAAATACCACGCAAAATATTAAACAATCAGTATGAGCGCATGCTTCATTCCACCTTACCAGTGAGTTAAAAACACCACACCGGTAAGCTTATTGTGAATTCATATACTTTCATAATTTAATTTCTTAAACATCTCACCACAACACTTGATAGCTCTCAACAATCATAACACATATCAGCACGTTGCAACCGCTAACGGGCTCGAATCCCACTATGGTATGGATAGCCTTTAGTTGAAAGCAATTTTTTATGGCTAGAAGTGAAGCTGCGATCCTGCTGACTGAAAGCCCGAAGTGATTATGAAAATACTATGTTTGTCTCTAGAGTAAGATTTCTAGTTAATCTCTTAATGTGTTCTAGGCTTATAACCATTCGTAGGGACTGTAATAAAAAAGAGAAAAATAAATAAATCATGGTCTCCCAAACTTTTATGTTCTGAGGCCGTTTTTAAATTTGTGGTTCAATTATTATTATGGCACGAAAAATAAGAAAAAATATAATTGATAGATCAGTACATTTTATTCATTTTGAGGTGTACAAAGTAAATAACATTAAATTAATTTTAATGAATTAATTTTCGTTTCACGTAAATTAACTATGGCCTATGTCTGTAAAATCCTTTCAAACGGATGGTGTTTTAAAATTTTAGTAATTATAAATTACCACAGATATTCATTAATGCAATAGCCATGTGTACTTTAAATATGTAGGGTAGAAAAAGAACCATATTTTCATTTAAGATAATATTTAAAATAAGATAATTTATATCGCGTTAGTTTGTAGGAGAATTTGTTATTTCTTAACGCCATCGCGAGATGCCATGCCCATTCTTAGAGGTTGGAGCGAATCACTGACTCCTGTTTTCCATGCAAAAGTTACGTAAATAAGCCACCAGCTTTCAAGAACAAATACATTTAAAATAATAACAAAGTAACAACGCGTATAACTAAACTCTGATAAATGGCCTATTGTATACGTATGCATACACGAATAACTAAGTTTAAAAAGATTCGTTATGCCTGGCAGAATTTGTCGAAATGCTAGATCGCACACACCGGTAAAACTGTACTAGATATTCATCGGATCCTATTCCTGTGCATACTGTTCCCATGATACAGCGAATAGTTGCACTGCTATACACATCATGCATAGAAGGTCTTTGAACTTGATTACCCTTTCGAAGACTAATGTAAGGTTTAGCTACTTTTACATTAATTTGATTCTAAATTTGCGACGGTCGATCCATAAGACTTAGTGCTTCCGGTCTTATTTGCCCCTATGAGACTAATTAAGTCATAATAATTAATCTGATGAGACACCACCTGCAGCTATTTCACCTATTAGGTAACACCAGTGTTTTCAACTCACTGGTAAGGTGGATTGAAGCATGTATGTAATACATATTTTAAAACCAGGCAAGATCTATTGGGAAAGTACAGGTGTTTCTGTTTATTTATTCACACCTACCTCTCTCCCTCTACTCTATCTAACGCGCACGCGCGCGCGCGCGCACACACACACACACACACCCTTCCCAGTCGATATTAAAATTTTGACAAGAATTATTTTTAGATCAATTTTCAGTCCCCATCCTCCAATTATTATTAAGATATGGGGAACAAAGTTTTAAAAGATAGAACAGAGGTCATTAAGCTCTGCATGAAGTGCAACACTCTCTCTCTCTCTCTCTCTCTCTCTCTCTATATATATATATATATATATATATATATATATATATATATATATATATATATATATATGTTAAAGATACCAAGTAATTTTAAACCTGGTTTTACTCCATTTCCCAAGTAAGCAAACAGACTGAAAGTCAAGTTTGCGCCTGCAATTGATGCAAGTCTAACTGATCCCACAGGTAGTGCAGGATCAGGGCAACTCGTGGCAAAGGTGGAACAAGCTCCGATCACTAATCTTAATATTTACCCTTAATGCCAAAACACTAATCACTAATCTTAATATTTCCCAAGTAAGCAAACAGACTGAAAGACTTTCAGTCTGTTTGCTTACTTGGGAAATGGAGTAAAACCAGGTTTAAAATTACTTGGTATCTTTAACATATTTATACCCAAGGTAAAAATACTTCCTACATTTATATCTCCTCCAGAGATTTTTATTTAATAAGGTTAAAACACCTTATGGTAACTTGTTTTGGCAAAATACTTACAAGCTCTGTATGACTAAAATCTTGGTATTTCCAGCCTAGCTCCCACTGACGAGACCTCAATAAAGGTCGAAACCGGTCTGGGTAGTGGCCCCTTGCCTTTAATACAAAACATAATACATCCCCTTCTTGGAGATGTGTTTTGGCATTAAGGGTAAATATTAAGATTAGTGATCGGAGCTTGTTCCACCTTTGCCACGAGTTGCCCTGATCCTGCACTACCTGTGGGATCAGTTAGACTTGCATCAATTGCAGGCGCAAACTTGACTTTCAGTCTGTTTGCTTACTTGGGAAATGGAGTAAAACCAGGTTTAAAATTACTTGGTATCTTTAACATATTTATACCCAAGGTAAAAATACTTCCTACATATATATATATATATATATATATTATTATTATTAAGAGAGACCTCCAGAGAGTCAGGAGCTCATCGAGGGAGGCCACATAATACACGCACCGGCTATCATATTTATTCTTGAATTCATTCACACTCACAACATCCAGTGGCAATCCATTCCAATCACACACCACCTTCTGAGAGAAAAATCTAGAAAAAAAAACCTTAATCCACCCTCCATAAATGGAAAAATTTCATCAATTGAAATGTATTCCCTTTTCAGGAGTTTGTAAGTCTCAATCATATTACCTCTCTTTCTCCTGTTTGCTAGTGTCTGCGGTCTACAAATTCTCAATCTGTCTTCATAATCACAATTCCACAATCCTGATATCATTTCTAACTCCCCTTTGCACTCTTTCCAATATATCAGAATCACAACGGAAACCAGAAGACCAGACCTGTGAGGTCTTATCAAGGCCTTGTAAAGAGGCAAAACGACATCCTTAGCTTTACATGTGAATGTTCGTTTCAGCATTGCAATTATCTTTTGAGTTGTATTTGCAATCTTTGCTACATAGCCCCTGAACTTCAACGTCCTATCTATTAACACTCCAAGATCCCTAGCTTTATCAGTTTCTTCAGCTTAATCCCACCAATATAATACGACATTGTATATCTAATTATGCCGTAGTGAATGACTTTATATTTACTCACATCGAACTGACACCAATTTTCCCATTCCCACAATTCCAGCTTATTCAAATCATTCTGCAAGTACTGCATATTAGCAGTATTCCTGATTACCCTACCTATCCTTGCATCATCATCATCATCAAAGAGTTGTATGCCTCTTGTCAAATCCCTCCCAATATCATTAATGTACAGATTAAATAACAGTGGACCAAGCACTGATCCTTGTGGTGCACCACTTGTTACCTTAAACCTTGCAGAATCGGATCCACCGTATACCACTTTTTGATATCTGTCAGTCAGCCATCCTCTTATTCATGCTAAGATCGTATAACCCAAACCCATTTTCTCCAATTTATGCAACAGTCTACCATGCTATATTCTGTCAAAAGCCTTAGCAAAATCCAAAAATAACATTGTTATAGAATGTGAGCAAGTTGCTAAAACAAGGCCTTCCCTTAGTAAACCCATGTTGTTCATTGCAAAGTAGAGATTCACTGTCAGCCCATCTGTGAATGCAAGTCGTAACCAATTTTTCCAAAATGTTCACTACCACTCCTGAGATAGTTATTGGTCGATAGTTGGATACATCGGTCTTTGCACTACCCTAATGCAATGGAATTACCATACATTCTTTCCATTCATGCGGAATCTTCCTTGTTCTGAAACCCCTATTAAACAGCCTGGTCAAAAGAATAGCGAGTTCAGCTGAACACTCTTTTGGCACTGCTGATATCCCATCAGTCCCTATTGCTGAATTCTTATTCAGTTTGTGCAACAATCTAATACCTCGTACTCATACACTAGAGCAGGAGTGGCCACAGCATGGCTCTCGAGCAGCATGCGGCTCGCGTCCACACGTCATGCGGCTCTTCACGATCTACCAGGAAAAAAGAAACAAAAAGAGAAGAGGAGCCAACAAAAAAGAGGAACAATATAAAAGGAGAAGAGAGAGAGAGAGAGAAACAGGGTCAATAAAAATTATTGCAATAAAAAGTTTAATTCGAAATACTTTAAATGAAGTCTACTTTGAACAATTAGAATAATTTTAAAGTCGAAACACAATATGTATTAGTTAGAGGCCTTTCTTGTATCCGTTTTCTTAGTAAGCTCCTTAAAATTAGGTGTGTAATTAGTCAAAAGCAATTCTTACAAGCTCGTTACATCCTCGCCATGCGCACACTTACTCACTCCCGTACCACTGCGGCTCTTCTAAGTCTTACCGTAATTATTTTGGCTCCAAAAGGACGCTTAGTTGGCCACCCCTGCACTAGAGTTTCTTCATCCATCGAAGAGGTATCAGTGAACTCAATGGCGCATATACCAAGTTGATAGCTATTAACAAAATGGGCTCTCATTAGTTGAACAACCTCTTCTGCATCTGTAACCCTCGCGGCATCTGCATTTAGAAGAGTTATTCTTTCATATTGATTCTTTTACTCGCAGCATATCGATAGAATTCAATCGTGGGGTGTCTTTATCACGCAAAGCCTTTTTTTTTTTTCATACTCAGACTTTGCTTTCCGTACAACAGTTGTGACTGTTCTAGCCTGGTGCTTATAATTTTTATAATGCACATCATCCTTATGCAAACGGTATTCCTTCCACATCATCCTTTTCTTACGAATCTCTTCTTTAACACATCTGTTTGACTCCTATCGTATTTATTCTTCGAACTCTCGTTACACATTCTGTTATCGCATCATTTAATTATTGTTTAAATGCTTCCGATGCACTGTCGATTTCTTCCCATCCCATTCCATTGAACTCAGTTGTGCATAATTTGTTTGCTGTGAAACAAGAAAATAGTAATACGGTTTTAGATACGAAGAGTCAAGAGAGCGAATATTAAGCTGCCAATGATTCTCATAAGAAGAATCACTTGGATCCAAATTCGACATGCTGTACCCCTATTCTAAGTAGAATATAGTGCATTATATGAATATAATATATATACTATATATTATATTTATGCAATATGTAGTATATATATGCGAACATAATACATATATATGATGAATCTAATATCTAGTTACTCCTTCTCTGTCTCATACGAAGATAACAGAGTTTTCCTCCCGGAAACTCGGGTTTTATTCTGCAAAACAGGTAAACTGGTTAGAACGTAATTTACACTGACATCGTAATTTACGCGTTGTACACTGCCCTCATACGTTGCTTCGGCTGTAAGTCAAATCACCCAGCCAAACAACTGGCACGCCACTTTTATTCTACGGAGGTATTCAAGAAGACAACTCAACAAATCTGAAGTGTTAAATTCAATTAATAGAACTAGAGTACTCCGAAAAAAGCACGGCTAAAAACGTCGTTCTTTTACTTATGTGCAGACACTACTACAGATTGTATTTTTCAATAGAGGAAGCGGCACGGTTTATCCTGGAAAACTAGATTTTTTTCATCCCCCAAAATAGATGGACCAGCCAGAATTTCGGCCAATTTCAGTCCCCCCTGAATCAGGAATATAATCGTTTCTTACTCTGTGAAGGGCTCCCATAAGAATTTCGACACAAAAGGATCAAAATGGAGAACAGAATGGAAAATATATTTACAGAAACCTTTACAGGTAGCATTGTTCAAGTAAAATAAAATAAAACATAGAAAAGGACAAATATCTTGATTCTACCCAAAAAAAAAAGGAAACGCTGTAGCAGAAACTGAGGAAAAAAATTCCTACTCGAGAGTAAGCGTATAAAAAAAGTTGATCTCCTAATACCGAAGCAAATTACTAGTAATATCTTAATAAGGATGCAATATCAAGACAGGATATTAGAACAAAAATATAGGGTCAGATAACAAAGTCACAATTACAAACAGATTACGTCTTATTGCCACACTCTTAATTCAGAAGTTCTGAATTAAGGAGTTATGACTCCTCTCTCTCTCTCTCTCAATAGATTACACATCCTAACAAAGATTTGAAGGAAACATCTCATTTGGCTTCGCCATATTATGCAGATCTAATGGTCTAGTGCAAGTCATTGCAAGACTTATTCCAGTAACTCGAAAAAGAGGAAAATCCATATTAAACTGAATAGACAATATAAAAAAAGTGGACAGGGTCTTCATTTATAGAATGCTAAATTTAATTAGCATTCTGTAAATTCATTCAGAAAGTTAATTCTCAATCAAAAACTGACGTGATGATTTTTGAGGAATATTTCCTGTATTTCCTAATATCTGCGCAACGACTGTATTACGGACCATGGGAAAAAAGGTTTAATTTATATTTCTTCTGGTTAAATTAAGGTGGAAATAATAAATAAATACAAATGAACTACAAAAAATTTGCAATGTTATTCCTTGTTATAATGAGCCTAAAAGCCCCAAGATGTCACGTAAATTGGCTAGAACTATTTTAAACAAACGTAAGCGACAATAATAATAAGAACGACATTTACCATTATGAACAAAATTCACTGCAGTCGGTCATTAAAAATGAGGTGAGCAATTTATACATTCTTAATCACTTTATAAGTTGGTAACATTTTATGAAATTCAAGTTAAAGAGGAAATATATTGACCTAAGAACTGACGTTCACGATATTTTAAGGAAATCGGATTTTAGTTTTTAAGATATTAAATATTATATATTTACTTAAGATATTAAATATATATTTATTTGAATAGAAACGCTCAAGATTGATCATACTTACAAAATTAGCAGTCTTGCGATAAAATATTTTCAGACTGAGAGAGATGTCGAAGCACCAGTATCAAGAACTGAACTAATACACATAGTAAACAGGTCGTCAGTTTTTATGGTAGCAACATAACCAATATTCAAAGTGAAGGCAGTATGCCATGTATTGTTAAACCCGTAAGGAAACAGGAACTGTGCTACATATGCTGATTATGTAGTAATAAAATAAAAAAATAACCTTTTTTAAACCTTCCGTGTAGCAATACGCAAAATTTTACAAAAGGTCATAGATAGCAGACGGCAGTGAAAATTGAACATATAGTTGAAAAGAGATAAAGGTGTACCCTAGCGGTCAAAATACTACTGCGCGAATAAATAAATCATTAATTGTAATAAATACATCAATCGTCTGGTGAAAAAAAATTAAATGTTATATTGAATATATTTATTTTGTACATATTTAAATATACTTTGAGATAAAGTAAAAATAAATCGCATATGATAGTTACTAAAATGTGTATATAATGCACATAAAACAGCTCTTAACTTTCATAAAATATTTTTTGATATTTGTAGCCAATATGAAACAGAATATAAAGATTGGACTATTATTATTTGTAAAGATTTGTAAATTAAAAACGAGTTTTTAACATCATCATCATCATCATCATCACGTAGCTTCCTCAGTGAGAGGGTACAGCACCATGTCCTTCCAGTTCTCTCTGCTGGTGGCTTTCCTTTTTGTTTCTGTATAGCCATGTGATCCTGTCCATGATCTTATATCTCTTGATCCTTTTCCCATAATTTTCCCTTCTAAAACTGTTAGTATCATCTGTCCTGCTGAACCGCTCAGTACATGTCCTGCCAATCTCATCTTTCTCTGGATCATTTCCTGTAATAAAGATCTCTGTGTTCTCATTCTCTGTAGGAGATCTGTATTTGTCACATGTTCTGTCCATGGGATTTCCAGAGCTCTCCTATAGCACTACATTTCAAAGGCAGGCCATTATCTGTTGTCTTACTCTCTTCTTGAATATCCAGGTCTCACTTCCATATGTGAAAATTGCCCATACTAATGTTTCATATCATTCTTTTCATTGTCGCAATACTCACAGAACTTCTGAGCAGATCTTTATTTTTCCAGAATTCATCTTTAGCTATGGCTGTTCTTATTTTTATTTCTTTATCTTGCTTTCCATCTGCAGTAAAGTAGGTGCCTAAATATTTGTATTCTGTTGTTTGTTCAATTTTCATATTGTTTATGAATATTTCTGGCTCGGATCTGCTTTCTTTTGAGATTTCCCTAAATTTGGTCTTTTTTTTTGCATTTATATCTAATCCAAATTCTTTACCTTCTTCAATTAGTAGCTGCATTAATTTGATTAATTTGTTTCTGTTTTCTGCTATTAGAATGGTATCATCAGCATATCTAAAATTGTTGTATTTTATATCATTGATACTAATTCCTATTTTTTTATTTTTCAATCTTTTTCATCACTGTCTCACTATAGATATTAAATAGATTTGGTGAAAGGATACAACCTTGTTTAACTCTTCTTTTCATTTTCACTACAGAAGTCTCATTGTTAAACAGCTGCATTTTCTGTTTGGTGTAAATCATTTTTATAATCTTAAGTACATGATCTTCTGTCTAATTTATTTAATATATTGGACATTTTATTAAGTTTTACCCAGTCAAAGGCCTTCTGAAAGTCTATGAAGCATATGTAGATGTTCCTATTTCTTTCAAGTGATCTTCCTATTAGTAGTTTTAGTTCCAGGATGGCATTAATGGTTCCCATTTCTCTTCTGAAGCCTTTCTGTTGTTCACTGACTTCACCGCTTATGGTTCTTTCAATTTGTTTGTTAACGATGTTTAAAATAATTTTAGATGCAAGGATATTAGGCTCACAGTTCTATAATCCTCGCAATTTTGTGTATTATGTTTCTTTGGAATTGGTATGCAGATAGATGTTGTAAAAACTTCAGGTAATTGTATAGTTTTATATATGTCCTGAATGGATTCCACTAAATAGTCTTTAACGTGTCTCCTAAATAAACAAATAAAGTTTTGTTGTTGTTTTTGATTCAAAAACATCAGTACGTTCAACTTTATGCACTGAGAAAGCAGTAGCTTAGCGGCAATTTAGGAACTACTTATTTTATCACAGCAATTTTAATAGTTTGTGGCGTTGTTGATGCTGTTATTGTGGAGAATTTACATCAACTAAATACCCGTTTTTAAAATTGCAGTCAATCTTTTGCTTCCTTAGTACTTGACTTACTTTTCTTTACATATGAAATGAATGTATTTTTATGAGATCTCATACAGAATGAGTAGAGTTTTCCTCTCGGAAATTACGAGAGAAAAATCCTAGAGAGTTTTTAGCCCTGCATAGAGGTATCAGCTAAGAAAACACAAACAATTAACAAACAAAATACTAATTATTGGGCGGTAGATGGTAGTGTGTACATGGTGGATAACGAACGGTAGGTTGTGTGGTTTGGAGTGTCATCCCGCGATGAGTCCTTGGAGGTCATATAACAACAACAATAATAGTAATACTCTTCTTCTTCTTCCTAACATGGAATATAGGCCATGTGGCCTGTTCCGGTCTCATGCCATCTCAATAGTAATACTAATATCACTTATTTTAGATGAAGCAGGTAAAACAATCTAAGAATAACTAATCGAAATCGGTTGATGCGATCTGTAGTAATCTCTGCTGTCTGCGAAGGAGCAATAGAATTAAAACGAATATTTTGGGACAATTTTGTTTTAGCTATTTTCATTGCTCTTGTTTGTTCGTTTCTTTAATTAATTGGATTTAACGTTCAGATTTAGCAGACGTTATCATGTTGAATACTTCAGTCTAATAAAAGTGACGAATCTATAATATTCTTAAAACCTGAGGCACAAGTAGGTGGTATTTTATCACTAATGATTTTTGTAATAAGGGTAATCAGCGACTCGCTAAAGTACTTTACTCTTTCACTGCAGTAATTCTTGATAACCATTACGTGTCATTTTATGTATTTACTTTCTGGGATAGAAATTAAGTACGTAAACTCTCAGGATGCAGGCGAGAGGCGTATTCCCAGTTAACAAGGTTAATTACAGAAATAAAATGCGGGTGAAAGATGCCCATTACTGATTAGATCTCTTTTAAATTTGATGTGTCATAAATACTTTTTATGACACTCGAAGAATAGTAGAATTCGAATAAATAAAGATACTTTTCACAAATCTCAACTTTAACTGCCATAAACTCGTTTCTCTTCTTACCTTCAGGATTAATACAATAAATTGATAAATACGGATTTCTGTTTTAAGAGACCCCACTGAAATCTTATTATTATTTTAATTATTTAATGATTTTTTTTAGTTGCACACTAAGCGCTTCATTGCTGATATATATTGCCATTAATTAGCAATGTATATCAGCATTATTTGGCAAGTAGATTTTCCTTTTTCTGACACCGGGGGTTTGCTGTAGGCATTACGTAAATTAAAACTTTAAAAGCTATGATGACTTCCCAGTTCACCAAAAGCAACTATGCCCTTAGACAAAAGCTTTCAAGTTGATTCTAATTTAAAACGACAGAAAAGGGATTGTGGAGATGCCTTGCGTGCGATAAACATCAACTGGATAAGATCGCTATTCAGTCCAGTAACGAGCAAACAAAGTACTTTTTTTACTTCTTTATGTCTAATGTCAAACTCTTATAAGCCAAGTACTCTTTAGATTATCTGATAAGGCACCGAGCTTCCTGTAAAGTTCATTCCATTATCAGTTATCTCATCAAGTGGCTTGCACAGGAACTTCTTACAGAAGTAAGAAGTTCCTGTGCAAGCCCTAAATTAATTAAATACACTTATAGAAACTTGGAACCACTTTGGGGGGGGGGTGAGGTCCCTGTGACATTCGTTAATATAAGAACGGAAAAAAATTAAAATTTAGAATTCGTTTTTTTTTTCACATTAGAAACAATACATTTTTAAAATCTTAACACATTTTTAAAATCTTAACAATCTTAACGATGAAACAGTAAACGATTTAATCTTTTTTTTTTTTTTTGCTTACATTTTCGTTTAAAAAGTCAACGGATGAGGATACTTGCAACCAAACGAACCAAGGGAAAACGCTGCACTTACGTGTTCTATACGAGTTGTGGCTTAGAATACAAACAAAGTATATGTGAATCGCTTTACGAATCTATTCCTGGTTAATTCCAATAAAAAGTGTTACTTCTTTAATTAATAGGAAAGGTTTCATCAATTAAATATACACTGAGAGAGTATTAGATACACGATAGAATGAGACTTACTGTGAGTTTACAAGGGTTAGATAAACTTGCTCTAGAGACCAAACATGGAACTTTAAGCACTTCGGTGGTTGTCTCACAGAATAATGATGAGATTCATCTGTGACCTAGTGACAATAACAAACATTCATGACGCAATAGAATTGCTATGGCCTAGGTACTCCTTTCGGAATTTTCTCCATATCATCAATGACTCTCTTGTTGTGTGTGAGAAATTTCCATGCATGAATTTTTTATCACGTACTAAGTGACTTCACACAAAGATGGGTTTTCTACTTAATACAATTTCGGGAAGCGTGAAGTGTTCTGAAAATATATCAGGACGGAAGTCAGTTTTAGGGAAATCAAGTCATATGCAGGTCCATCTATTAAGTTTCATGTACATGTTTGTAGTTGCATATTTCTATGATATTTTTGGATAATTATACGAATTTACTCTAAATGCTTGCATCTCTTTGTACAGTGATATCGCACACGGTGATTGAAATAGGATCTAACCAGATTTATCTAACCCTTATTAACCCATAGTACATTGGTGCCAAGGGTACTAATATACTATAGGTTTACAACCATTCGCTGGTGGAATTCAGTGTAGACTTAATCCTAGTGTATGGGATACTTAGTGTGTCCCATAAAGTATATAATATTTTTAAAGAAATTATTGTTTCTATCCCTTGATTAAAAGTTATCCAAGCACTTATTGCACCTTCCCACAATAAGACTGGACTCTGTCATGTAATAATAATAATCATTACGATTCTCGAGATAGTGACACCAATATTAATAATAAAAAATCGACTCGAGGCAACTTTAAACTTTATTGTGTTAAACAATCGTAAAGAACTAAGCCTATAGTGATTCATTGTAATATAGTCGCTATTACTGGATCGTTTTTTTATTAACAAAACGATTTGAAAATGATAATAATAATTCCTTCCTGGCTGGATGGAATTGAATCAAATCTAGTATTTAGGATCAATATTAAAAGTTGTCGAGATTTCAATTTTAATGCAAAATTAAGCTAAATGAAATTGTGTGAACTGTGAACTGTAATGATAGGGATAACAAATGACAAAAATGTCAAGTGTATTAAAAAAAAGAAGAATTAAAAGAAAAGGGAATTGACATGAATTACCAACGAGATCATGCAATTCAATTTAAATACTCCATTGAGTTAGGTTCATCTTCAAACTCCAGTCTTGGGCCACGTAAGAACAAGGTTAATTCCTTTCCGTTCTCATTTTTTTCCCCATTATTTTCCATAAATCGAAAAAAAGGCTGCTGAGATTTAACTAAAGAATAGCTTTTATTATCACAAGTTATCCACTTAAATATATTTAAAAATTATCCCTAGCTGACTTTTGAAGAATAATGTATATATATGACATACAAAGAAGTAATACAGCTGTCAACAAAACCTCGGTCTTCTTTGATACGAAGTGTGTGTGTGTGTGTGTGTGTGTGTGTGTGTGTGTGTGTGTGTGTGTGTGTGTGTGTGTGTGTGTGTGTGTGTGTGTGTGTGTGTGTGTGTGTGTGTGTGTGTGTGTGTGTGTGTGTGTGTGTGTGTGTGTGTGTGTGTGTGTGTGTGTGTGTGTGAAGAAAGAATTCTCGTGTTAACAGTAATAAAATTATTGTCATGCAACTTCCTGGATCCCGAATTAAGTTTGATACTTGCATTGACACGGCTTTTGATATGCTAATAAAATTATTTTTACTTCTTGACAATCATCCTTAAAAATTCTGCCCTGTAGCTTATCTAATAGATTAGCTACAGGGCGGAATTTTCAAATTCTAAGCTGAAGAATTCGTATATCCCTTCATAGTTTATATATAAATAAAACATAATTTTATGCAAGTAGTAGGTTCCTTTGGAATTTAAAAAATAAAACGTTCAAGGTAAAAAGAAAGAAAGCAAAAATGAGCTAAATACTATGCGTATAAAGGGTTAAAGAACTACACTAAGACTACAATCTCTCTCTCTCTCTCTCAATATTGTTCTGCCAACTTTCAGTTCGCATTTAGGTTGAGTTGGATTGCATTATAAATAGTTCTCATTTGAATAGAATTCCTCAATTTATATTTATCTAAACAAAATATTATCGGAAAATGATTCGCTATATATATATATATATATATATATATATTATTTATTATTTGTTAGCTCAGATTTCATCATTTTACGGCAGCAAATGAGATAGTCAGCAACGATGTAGTAAAGATCAAAACAGGATTCCGTGTATTTTAAAAAGCAGAATATGAAAAGTGGACTTTTTTTTCCTGATGCGTCAGGGTTCTTTGTTACAAGTATTCCAAAATATACACTTGATTAAGTATGATTCAATTATAAAAATAAAAATAAGAAACATGATTGTCAAGTTTTTTTTCTAATTAGAAAAAATTTATTTTGTAAAATGAATATAAATAGCTCCAAATCAAATTACCTGCATATTTCATTATAATTACAATAATTAAAAAAAAAGGATTATAAATGTACACAAGTTTAAAAGTGTACATTTATAATCCTTAATTAAGTACCATTAATAGGTACTTCATTTCTTCATGTAAGTACTTCCTGCATTTCCCTCTTTTCTTTGAAGAAACCAACAGTAGCCTCTCATCGTGTATATATATATATATATATATATATATATATATACACACACACACACACGATTCGAACATCCTATTCAGTGTTAAAAAAACTCTCTTTATGATGCAGACGTAGTTTAAAATATGAAAGCTTTTTTAAGCTTCCATAGCTCACATAGAACCATCTCGGACATTATTATTACGTGAATGTAGACCGAGAATGTCATGTTTTTTACGGCATTCATAAGGACCAAGTAAGATTATATCACAGAATTATACCATTTAGTATTGTGTGTTCTTTCACCATCTTAATGTGTGCCTATTCTGTGAGATGTCTTGAATAAGATGAAATATTAGCTTCATAAATAGATAAAATATAGTTAATTATTGTCCTAACCGTGTCTTCTGTTCTCAATGTGGTAGAATATAAGTTTAAATATAATATCAAATGTTTGTTTTTCATAGAAATCCAGATACATTTGTTAAACAGAAGTAATCCACTACATGATTCTTTGACTGGCTACAAATGATGGTCAAAAGACATGACTGTTTTCTTGTTCATTGAGTCGCATTAACATTACAAGATGTGCAGCAATGAACAGCCTACTTTTTAAACTTATCCCTTATCCCAGTCAGACAATCTCTTTTTTTTTAATTATTATTATTTTATTTATTTTTAAGGGTATATAGCAGTAATAGTTTAATGATCCCTGTACTCCAACTAGCTTATAATGTTTATTTATTCGTTTTATGTAATCTTAAAAGCGAACATTTTTTTAAAATGTTTGAAATAGGCTATTTCACTCCATCCGTCCGTGTTTTCTCTGTCCTCTATTTTTGTTTACGATAAATAAACACAGAAAATGTGTTTATTCCTGATCTTTATGTGGCCATAATTGGCACCTTGCTATATTCGACAACAAGATAAGAGCAGAAAAGAAAGATATTGTGAAATGAGGGCTCTTTGGTTCCATCTCAAGAAAAAGATTATCCTATACTGAAGAGGTTTTAAATGAATGAGTCCTGCAATATTCAGGAAGTAATGCCATATGTCTCAATACGAGAGAGGTTGTTATATTATCTATGTCAGATTATCGCGCCTGAAAATGGATACAAAGGAAAATTAGAACAAGTGTAATAAACATCTCTCAGATTGCAGCCTACAGTTTAAGACGAACGAATAAAATGAAGATAAAGTTAGCCTTTTTTTAAGTTCGTCACTAAAAACTTCACAACGTTTTGTATCCACTCTATCTTGGGAAGCCAACAATATTTGTTTTCAGTACTTGAATATTATCTTTCGCCTAAAACATATCATCTAAAAAACATAAAATTATATGAGTTTCCAATATGTTTAATGAAATCTACCTGCAAACTTCTCACCATATAAAAGCTATGATTTAGTGCTTGTATCCTGCTTTTCAAAATATCCGCTAGATGTCATGTCAAAATATGATAACTATAAAATGAACTAAATACATATTCGTCTAAAATACGCCGGATATCCTAAAACTATGTGAAATAAACGAAATTCATTATGAATTATGTAGTTTTTATTATATTTGATACACATCAGCGGATTATTCAGCGTGTTTTATTTTTAAGAAACGAGAAAAGAAAACGAAGTTTTCAATCTATTTTTGAAGACTTGTTTTTCTTTATATTAAAAATTAACTACAGTTGCTATCTCAGTATCAGTTTTCAAACTATAGAAAAAATTAAGTACCATTTTCAGAAAACGTATTTAATATTATGTACACTGTCAAAGGAGTCAAAATACTTGGGTCAAACATAACTCACGACGAAGCATGCAAAAATGAGTCTGATGGTTTTCTAATATTAACCAAAAACTCCATAAAATGAAGAAAGATTCCTACTTCATAACAATCAAAGTTTTGATAGAACGAGCATAATGAGAGTATTCTTGAGATATAAATCAAAAACTGCAAAACTGCATAGATGGCATAGATGGAAGATATGGTTCTCCCATTTAATGTTGTAAGCCTATAGTATATCAGTACCGTTGGAGGGCTAAAGATTTTTCTTTACGTTTATTATTATTCTATTTATGTTATGTAAACTCTGTTATAGAGACCAAACGTGGAACTTTTTCAAGCCACTTCAGACCTCCAATGAGCGAGGAAGTGGCCTCACACTGGCCGAAAATTCATCTCCCAATTAAATATAATCGCACACATCATGTCTGTGGTGGAATTCGAACCTGCAGCCATGATGGTTGGAGAGTAGATACATTAGCCACTCGACCAACCAAGCGAACCAAAGATTTCCCGGTTTTTTTGTTTGTTTTTTTAAAGTTCTTCAGTTTTAGAAGTGAAACGTAGATGTCATAGAAAGTTTGGTGGCAGTAGGTACAAGAGTTCTTCGTATATAAGCTAAAGCCACAGCATAGCATAGGGATTATGCAATGCTAGAAGGAATACAAAACTTTGTATCCAAAAATAACCAAAAGTTTTCCCAAGTTATAAGGCCTTTGCAGTTGATGGTCAGTTAACCGGTCTCATACAGGGGATAGCAGCATTTTTCCTAAGGAAACTCTGCTTTTACTTCCCCCAAAATAGGCAAATGGGTCAGAAGAACACATACGCAATTAACAGACAATACATTGGCCTTGTATCATGGGTTGCTTCTGCCATAATACTAAACAACCCAACTAATCCTAGTAACTCGTATGAAATTTGGTGGTCTTACATCCAAAGGTCAAATTCATACGGCGGAACATCATTATCCATTTCATACTCTTGAGACTTACATCACGCGATGTAAGTCTCAAGAATTTTTCCATGGGTGGCACCCATAGAAACCTTCTGAAACGTGCTAAATTGATTCGTCTCTTTTCATCGTAAACATGCAAACGTATTAGTTATTATGTTTGCATACAGCTTTATTAGTAGCAATACCAAAAATAGCAGACTCTATTCTAGCATAAATGTATGTATGCTAAGCAGTCAAGTGTGGTACACATCACTTTTTTTTACATAGTTGCCGATTTGTCCGAATAATGTATACAAGAAATTAGTGTCAAATTTCTTTCATCAAGAAACGTCAGAATGCTGCATATTGCCTTTTATTACCAGCCAGGCTCAGTGGTCTAAAAGATATGGAACCCGCTGAGTATAAGATCAGAACTAAACGGCAGTGAGTGGTCTAGAAAATGTTTTTTCTGTAGTCAAAATTGTTATGATCAATGCTATGTACACAACCTAGTGAGATGTTAAGCTATTGAACAATATCACTCAGTTTAATGCTTATGTCATTTTTGTTTAAGGCCTCTGCGATAGTGTCGTCCATATTACACCCAAAGGCGTAATATGGACCAAGACCAGACCAATTTTTTAATGTTTACCCTTTACATGCAGGAAATAATGTAATAATTTCATGAGATTTTGTTTTTTATACGTGTAATTCTGATAACAGCCATGCTTTCTTTGTCGAGAGTACTTGTGCTCACTTTTTCATACATTCACAAGAAATGCATTAAAATCTATCTTTCGTGCGATTTTTCTTTCACAGCTTGACCGCTGCTAAAGAAATTCTTAATTATTCATAAACTGAAAGTTCATGAAGATATTAACACCGTGTTCACAAAGAAAATAGTAGGTCACACTCACGGGTAGACGGGTAAAGGACAGTAGCCATTGAACCAGTGAAGCAAGGCAGTTCGAGAAATATCCCATTTCTACTCTTGCGCGTGTAAAGATATTTCCACTCCACCCCTTGTTAACAGTTGCTGAATTTTCAGTAATATTTGTACAGTTTATTATGTTACATACGCTAGTACTTCTATTATTTATTCTTCACTTTTTATTTTACAACCACTTATTTCAAAATTAAGAGGTTTCTAAACTTCGAATCCCCATTACAAATATCATCTCTCGCAATTTATTTTCATAAAATATTGTTTTATTATTAAACAAATATTAAACTTCTAATAATACCATCGCTAATATTAGTCACACTGAGGTTAGTTCCAAAGTTTTCAGAATGTTGAGGCCTAAAACGTCTTCGATCAGAAATAACAATTGTATATATATTCAGTTAACTGAACTAGAAACATCTAACTGATTTCAAAAATAGGGGAAAGAAAGAAAGAAAAAAAGAAAGAAAGAAAGAAAGAAAGAAAAAGTAAAATAAAGAAAAAGCGATAAACGAAAGAACGAACATTGCCTTAGTTAAAGTAGGGTGAATGTTTTTAATAGCTGGATTTCACGTCTGAGTGAAGTTGTCACTTGAATGAGAAAAGACCTTGATTTAATGCCGTCTGTGAAGGAAGGAAATGTTCTTTTTTTTTTTCTTTTATTACGTCAAGGCCAAGGTTAGATGGCTTTAAACAGAAGGTAGAATTTTGTTTATTTTTTCTCATGCATAGTCAACTCCCTATCGGTCTGCAAAAAGTTGTGTATGTTCTACTAGGATGGCGTCAAGTTTCAATAAACACCTCATCTGAATGGTATCGCAACACTTTTTAATGATAAGAGTTCTATGACTTCAGAAAACATAGATACATTCTTTGTTTGCTTGATTGTTTTTGTTATTTTACAAGAATTTTTAGAAAACCGACTTGTCCCTACTGGAATGTGATATTAATTGTTTTCTCGTCGCTTTCAAATCATCCGCTAGATGTCGTATTAAAAAGGTGTGATATTAATAACACGATTAATTGATTTCTCGTCGCTTTCAAACCATCCGCTAGATGTCGAATAAGAAAAAGCAAACTAAATTGCTGGAAAACAAGATATATACATAATTAGCTGAACAAAGCACTGGATGGTTCCAAATATCGTTCTTAATTCCTTTCAACTTTGCACTAATTTATCATATCCTTTCTTTTAGTGTTACACGGTGATCAGCATTCATTTTTGAAATTATGGCTTCTACAACAGTGTTAGAATAACTCTTTTTATTATCCCGACGTTTCGATCTTCATATCAAGATCATCAAAAAAATATTTATAAATATTAAAAAAAAAAAAAAAAAAAATTACATGTCCTATTTTTCAGTATTAAAGTATATTCAGTATTAAAATCTATAATGACAACTTTAATACTGAAAAATAGGACATGTAATTTTTAAATTATTATTATTTTTTTAAAACCAAAAATAATAATTGTGATAATAGAAATAGGACATCACTGTTACTGGAAGGAACACCATCTGTAAGCAAGAATGTTTATTCATGTAATCAAAAATTACATTGGCTTGATGTAATTCTTATTTTTGTTTTATTTTATTTTATTTTTTCAGTAGAGTGATAAAATAATGGTCACATGACAGTGAGTAGCATGTGATCAAATCATTGTTTCTCTTACGGTTTGAAATGTAACGCAGCTTGCATTGTATATTTATGTATGCTCCAGATGATGATCTTGATATGAAGATCGAAACGTCGGGATAATAAAAAGAGTTATTCTAACACGGTTGTAAAATCCATAATTTCAAAAATGAATTTATCATATCATTTAACCCAATTATAATTTCATTTATAAATAATTTATGCATAAAACTATTACTAACTTAGTCATCATCATCTGCTTCTTCCTATCTTGTATTAGGCCTCGGGGCCTGTCACGGTCTCATTCCTTCTTTTAAATCGTCTTCTAACTGATCTCTTCCCAATGGGTTTGTATTCAAGGATTTGTTTGGTGATTCTACTGTTTTCCATTTTTTTCAATATGCTGTTTCCATTTAGATCTATAGTTGTGGATATATTCTATTATTGGTTGTTCATTCATTTCTTCCATGTTTCTTTATTTCTTTTACAATCGAAGGTGTCCGGTTCTCCTAATAAATCTCATTTCTGCTGCAGATATTCTTCTCTCGTCTCCTTTTTTGATCATCTATGCCTGACTTCCATGAGTCACCACTGGTTTTGCTAATGTTCTATATGCTCTGATCCAAGTATGTTTTTGTACCTTTGAAGGCTTAAAAACTTGATTTATAATATTTAAAGCTATATTGAAATTTGTAATTTCCATTTTTGTGTCTTTTTCTTCTCTGTCGGTTAGGTAATATCCAAGGTATCTGAAAGAGTCAATTTGTTTAATAATTGTATTGCATAAATAGATTTTAGTTCTTATTGGTTCTCTTCCCTTAAAGACAAGTACTTTTGTCTTCGATTTTGAAATTTCCATATTAAATTTTTTACTATTAGATCAAGATGATAAATAGAGTATTGCAGATCAGTTTCAGATTTTAGAAGTATAGCCTGATCATCTGCAAATAGTACTGTGTCAAGATTAGTACGTTTGTTAATTGGTATATAACCATATATTGTGAATCTCTAATGTCTTACTATAGAATTCATATAGATTGTGAAGAGAATTGGTGATGGGCTACAGCCTTGTCTTACTCCCCTGTTTATAGGTTCCAAGTCAGAGATGCATCCATTAACTTTTACTGCAATCATGTTGTCTGTATATGTATCATGGATCGCTTTAATTAGGTGATGAGGAACTCTATCATTTATTAATATCTTAAAACGTTTATTTCGGTTAACGCTTTCAAATGCCTTAAAATAATCAATAAAAGCAATATAGGTTTCCACATTGTATTCTTTATGCTTTTCCAATACAATTTTTAAGGTAGAGTATCCATCTATACAAGAGCGGCCTCTTCTGAATCCATTCTGTTCTTCTATCTTATCTTCATAGAATTGGGACGGTCTATTTTTCAGAATTTTAGTATAGATTTTATATCCAGAGTTTAGGAGACTAATTCCTCTATTACTTTCAGCTAATGGGTTAGTGATAGCGCAAGATATAGCCTCTCCTAAGCAATTGTCAATCAATCCCCACGTATTGTAGTCTGGATTCTACACTGATTGGGCTTGGACTTCAGAGTATTGACGAAATAACCATAACATCAGGAACTGAAGAAATGAGATTCTAACAAGCCGGTTCAGAGGCTTAAAGGCAGCAGCCCTAACACTGGACTTGCTACACTTTGGCCAGCAGCCAATTTGTAGGACATCTTACTTTGCTTTCAAGTCTCATACAGGAAGAAAATTAGGACCAACTTAGTAAAACTCTTAATAAATCTTCAATAAGGCACTGTTTAATTGTCATTGCTTAATAGGATTAAATACCTACGGAGAAAAAATCTGGAGAAGAAAAAAATATATCCCCATTGATGGGATCACACTTTCTCGCACAAACCAATTAGTATTTGTGTCTTTATAATTGGAAATCGTTAAGAATATTTAACGAAGCAGATCTTCATTCTCCAATTCTCTCTCTCTCTCTCTCTCTCTCTCTCTCTCTCTCTCTCTCTCTCTCTCTCTCTCTCTCTCTCTCTCTCTCTCTCTCTCTTCCACCCTCGTTTCCGTTCCAAAAAGGTTCAATTTACTGACAGTTGGGAGTGTTTCAAATGAAACTTCGTCAGAAAAAAAAAATGGGTTTAAAAAAATGAAGTTATTGTTCAGTAGAAACACAAAGCCGAGAGCTAAAATTTAACTCGTGTTTCCGTCTACAAAACACGCAAATTCACATTAGGAGTTCAACTTACTACGTTATTACTCTCTCATTGTAGCAAGGTGACTAACACCTGGAACTTGGAAGTCGATGAACCTAAGAAATCAGAATGTTAGTAAATGCAATTAGCAGATTCCATCGAATGAAATCAAATACATCTTTGCTGTATAAAGCAAGAAAAACAGTTTTAATGTGATGTTAGATTGAGGATATTGTAAATCCCATTGAAATGAAAACTGTTATTATCTGTATAATTGAGGAAGTGCTAGAAATTCTTTGTCCCAGATAGTAATTCTTTCCCTGTTTACAAAGCTTTGTATTCTTTTTTTTTTTATGTTGGAATTGTTTAACATTGTTCATATTGGTATGTTTGAATACTTGTAAAAGCAAGGAATATTGAGTTTCAGGACATATAACACATTAGTGCTGCCCTGAGCAAGAGATTAAACAAAAAGAAGTCTGTCGACGTGTTTCTTAGAATAGTTAAAGGTTACAGTATTTGAAGATGGCCAAGTGAGGGTGGTTGTATCAAAGAACAGCAGTACATGGAATGCAACAGAAGGAAGAGATGTTGCTTCTGTTGTTATTGTTATTTGGAAGTATGACCGAAGCAACTAAGACTATGAGGACGTCTGTTAAGTACGTGTCTTCTTCGACTTAGGTTGTTAGCTTTGAGAGAAGAAACATCTTGTCACCTTCGTATCAAACCATCAAACTCACCTTCAATTGAAAAAGTCCTTATAAAGGTTCCTTTGCATCCAAAATGAAATTCGAACCCAGGTCTTTCCAATAAAAGAGTATCATCGATGTGATTAAGATAGGAAGAAAAGTTGATTCGGTAAGTTTGAAGTATGTATTGTCTAGCAGCTTCCCCTTGTCCTTAAACGCACTGATTATGACACATCCGGGTGTTTTGTGATCTGGTCAGTTCTATATCTGGCTGATAAGAAAATATTATAGAGTACAGAGATGAATAAAAGAGAGAAAAAAAAGAAAAATAGCAAATCTATTAACAAATAGCAAAACCTATGAACAAATATCACGGAAAAAATAGGAAAAGAAATGAAGAACTCATCCTTCTACCCTCTTGCCTTTTAAAATATTTCATAAACACCCAAATCGAATGCAAATTTTTATATCTTTAACGAATCCGCAAGTTAAGAAAAATTACTACAGTTCGTAAAAGGATCAGGTTCTTTACCTTCGAGGCGTCTCATCTTTACCTAACAGACTTCATCCTGCTGGAAATATTAAGGAATATGCTTACGGTCTACTACTACCAAGAATACCGAGAATACTTATTGAGCTGAAGGAGCGCATGCGCAAAGCTCTGCTGGTATTGTAGTCTCACAACTAGAGCGGACTAAATGCGATATATATAAATATATATTCTTCTTCAACCCATTTGTTTTCTTATGACGAATGGGTTGAAGAAGAGGAGGGACGAAAACCCAAGCAGCTAACTCCTCATTTGATTGAAAAGATCTAATAAAGGTGCCTCATGTCAAAGACGAGATATTACATATCCACGGCTCCATAATTCATGCAAAATCCTACTCGACATGTAAAAAATGTACTCGCCCGAACTTGCCACATTTTTAACGATGTCCCAGTAAGCCAATAGGAGTTCCATACAGTGATTAGTGATGCTGTATCGTTTGGAGAATATTCCTCCATATGAGAACCATTCTAAGAGGGAGAAGTTAATAAATAGTAAGAATAAGAACAGTAAAAACAAAGCCATATTGATATTTTGGAAAATATTACTTCTTAAATTAATTTTTGTTGTTAGATATATTACTCTGTGTTTTCTTAAAGTTAAAAAAAGATTTTGTGTACAAAAGTATTTTTCATTAAATAAAAAAAAAATCTATTGTGTTCAGTCTGCTGATACTCTTTAGCTGACAAAATCTATCTACATATACACTATGGGTTTAATTACATTTCTGATGCCGAGTGGGACCACCTTTGTTCTGAATGACAGCAACTACCCTTTCGGGATATACTTTCAACCAATTTCTGATACGCCGCAACAGAAATATTCTTCTAGTCCTCGCGCAAAGCTATCACCCATCGCTGATGACGGCCACTGTGTTCTGGAGCAAATTCGGTTTTAATTCATCCCAAATATGTTCAGTAGGGTTGAGGTCTGTACTCTGAGCCAGTTAGTCGACACTTCAACGTTGTTTTGTGTAAACCAGTGACGGACACGGAGCGTAGGATGGCATGGAGCATTCGTGTTGAAACATGCAAGAGTCACTGCCGAAATACTTCCACAGTGTCGAAAGCATGAATTTGTTCAGGATGTCCAGGCAGCCACCAGATGCCATGATTTCGGGTACGTCCACCAGTGAACCAAGCTCCATCCAACTGAAACCTCCCCTCCATACCATTATCGAGCCTCTACCAAACTGGACAGTTGGAATGATGCAGTCTCGCCAGAAATCTTCCTCGGGTAATCTCCAGATCCAAACGACCATCAGAGTGAAACAGTTGGAAGTATGATTCATCGCTCCACGGAATCTTTTCCAATCATCTATGATCCAGGAACGGTATTCCTTAATTCCACAGAACCTTTTCCAATTATCTATGATCCAGGAAAGATACCAATCCAAACATCGTTTGGCGTTGAGGGGTGATGTGTGGCTTGTTCGCAGCAGCTCAGCCTTAGTTACTTAAGACATGTAACTGTCTGCGGATAGTTCCATTGCTGACAGATGTCCCTGCATCATTTTCCAGGTTGACTGAAGTCCGCCGTCGATGACGTGCGTGATGAGCAAACATTCCAAGACAGAACTCGTCAGTCGTGAAGTGTTCGTGGCCTCCCAGGGCGTTTTCCTGTGGTAGGACCATCAACTTTCCATCTACGGATGATATAAACAGAGATGAATTTCGGTATACTGAGATGGACAGTAATGCCAAGGACAGAAAGACCATTGATGACATCCAAATACCATTCCACGTTAGAAGTCTGTCAGTTCAGCTGAGCGTGGCATCTTGACATTGATGTTACTAAGTCGTGTTACTAAAGTAAATAAATATTATCAACCTATTCCAGTATTCTGCCTTATAAACTTTAATCATATGAGAGGGCAGGGGTAGCTGGCAAAAGTAGTATTCTAAAAATGTATTTCATCATATACTTCAAATAGACTTCTTATCCAGTGCATATATCGGTGATTCTCGATAAAAACGGAAATATTGATGATAGTAAACTACACTTTTATTTTTTTTCTTATTTGATAAATTTTGCTTTACACGAATTATGAAAGCTAAAATATTCACCATCTCAAAAACTTGGGATCATAAACATCCAAGCCACACTGGATATCGAACCGTTATCCTCTCGATAGCCAAGTGAAGGATTTATTCACCCATCCCATCCAGTATAATTAAGTGTTCAGGGTACTCAATTAGAAAACGATTCTGTGTTTTTCTGGAAAAAAAAAAATAACAAATGTTATTCTAATTTTAATCTTGACAATAACTTCAAGATTATATGCAGATTGATATTTTTAGGGGGGAAAAAAGAAAAAAAAAATTGAAACGTAGAAAATCATGTATCCAAACGTGACAAATACTTGGTTTTCATTTTGAATATAAGGATGAAAGGTTTTGAGGTCACAGGGTAAAATGATTTAACGACTTCTGGGTCAAGGTCTTTGCGGTGTTCTTTTACAGTTCAACCGAGGGCAGCTTCCTAAAGAAGTATTTATAGATTATTTTTAGACTGGTAGAACGCGCCCCACATTCCCTCTGCTACTGCTCCAACTATGCTTCGGCCGTCCTATTTGAATCTCAAATGTAAAACAGTCTTACACTTTCAGTAAGATTTATTTTTAGAAATGCCTTTGATGTATTTTCTTTGGACACATTATCATGCACAAAGAGGTTATCATTGTCCAATTTAGGTTCCAGATCGGACTGTCCAATCAGATAAAGAAGCAAAAAACACCAATATTATTTTCTTTATAATGTTTATGTAATATTGTTTCAACATGTCACGTGATTCCTGGAAAATTTTCGAATTAATAAAACCAAAAATTTGAGAATAATTTAAAAGCTGAAAAACTCTGTACTAATAATAACGTCATCTATTTATTTAAATCGTCTAATTTAGTACCAATAATAAGTGTGTATCTTAGAAAGTGCACTTCACCTAACCTGCTTATCTTATTTAATTCTTAAGAGGGTCATTATCTATAAGGGTTACAAATGTCGTAAAAATGTCAATAAAAGTGTGTCCAAGTCAGAGACAGTGTGTGCTAAGTTTACTGCACCAAATGTAAACTATAAATAGACAGATCGGTTTATATACTGGTATGCAAATTTGCTTACCTACAAATTGACCTAAAGAGGTCTGGGAATACGGAAGTGATCGCAAAAGCATTATTCTTATTTTTCATTCCACACACGACCCCAAATCCCAGCGAAACAGATTTCTAAGATAACCTGCAAAACTGCAATGCTGGCGGCTGGATTTGCGAAGATTCGCATATGCTCGCCATATAGATGGAGACATACGAATAAAAACAAATGTTTTTATTTTGTTGTTGTCTTCAGCGTTCTACTGCCATCTCAATTATGTTCTTTGATTTTCTTAATTTGAAGCCAAGTCAATATATATATATTTTTTTTTTTTTTGATTTTCTATACCACTTCAACAATTAACACATAAGTTTTACTTACAACTAGGGGGAAACAGAGGGGGGAAACGGGGAACTTTCCCCCCTGGGATCAATAAAAAATTCCACAAATTATAATCGTAAATGTGATTGAGATATGTAACCTTACATCTTCGACCATGGGACGCTTTGTCTGTCTTAAAATTTTATTATGGATTGGCTGGTTTCGGCCCTTGGTGGGGGTCACCATAGAACACCTATTTCATCTATTGCAGTAAGAAATAAGTAAAAAAAAAGTAATAAAACACGTGTTCTTGTTTTTGGTTCATCTTTTTCTGATTTGTGAAAAAATGTTCATTACTGTTGTGAACAGCGACCAGTTTTTGCCCTCTGTGTCTAGTGAGTCACTGAGTGAAGTGTTAGTGTGCACAGGAAGAAACTAGAAGAGGAAGCGGTAAAGAAGAAATTTATTGAAAATGTCATCAACAGGTTTTTGCAAGGGGGAAACAGAGGGGGTAATAATTTATGTAATAATTTGTCTGCAAACTTTGCTTCCCCCCCCTTGGAAAATTTTCTGTGGATGCCCATGACTAGAATGCATAACGGCTAGCTCCCTTTCTTGTATCGAGAATTAACTAAAGGGCTGGAAAAGTAAAAATTTCAATTCACACACACAAGCACGAGCGCACGCACGCACGCACGTACACACACTACCTGGTATTCAGCTAAGCCACATGTGCCTCAACAGAAAGATATCAAGTTCTGTGGATGATTCGGAAACCTCACTCTTGTTTGACATCAACAAAAAAAAAAAAATCTGGGTGTCTATGAAGATGTTATTAGATCCTGTGCACTCGAATATAAACCCAAACAGTGATCTGTTTTTTTCTTCTAGTTATGGTCAATCAAGTATGCAAAGAAAAGTGCACTAACACGTACAACAATCAGCATCAGTAGCGCACTTAAGATTTAATCTTGGGGGGGGGGGGATACGAGTTGAGTAGACGATTTGAGAATACACACTACGCATCGCATACGACCTATGACTGAGTATCTGCAAGGATCGCAAATTCATAAGTAGTATAGAAATAGAAGACACGACACAACATAAATAAAAAAGTGAACTTTATTAATTAGGAAAAGATTTTGGAAATTTTTCTAGTGTTTTTTCTTTTTTCTTTTTGGGTACAGGGCCTCTTGTCCCCCCCATGGGTGCGCCACTGATCTGCACATACTCCAAATTAATTTGAATTATTGAAACTTACATAATATTGTTCGACCACAGACGCGAGACCTCTCTACACTTCTGCGCATGGCAGAAGAAGGATAATCTATTCTGATAATAGGGTAATCAATGATGATTGTTTATTATTATACGTCGGACGCGAGACCTCTCTACACTTCTGCGCATGGCAGAAGAAGGATAATCTATTCTGATAATAGGGTAATCAATGATGATTGTTTATTATTATACGTCGGAAAATTAGCTTTTTTTTTAGGGAAATTCTAGTTTTTAAAGTGGTAACTATTTTGCTTGTCTAACAGTTTGAAAATTTTACTTATAAAATACGTGATTTCGCGTGTTGGTGACGAATTCGTACATTGCATTGCTCCTTTCTCCCCTTCAACATGAATTGACTCTTCTTGGCACTGTGCCAGCCAAGGTTCTCGCATCTGTGGTCGGACAGTACCATATTTATTGTCATCACCACGCTAATCTTTTAACTACATGTTTTCTTTTCTTTTCTTTTTTGTTACTCCCATCAATGTTATATTTGTAAAGACAAAGATTTTATCACTTAATTACTAGTAAAATATAACTGGTATGATCACAATAACCATTAATTCAATGTACCAGCTGAGCTGAGCTATTAAATAAAGCGATTGTTAAGTAAAGCCCAAGGGTGTCGTTTACTTCCTCTTGGCTAGTGCCTTGGGGACTGGAGTTCTGTGACATGTCAAGGACAAGTAATAAATGCAGCAGGAGATTATCGTTGACAAACCATCGGCTTCAACTATATACAGTATACAGAAAGCATATAACAAGAATAATATGTAGGGATTATGTAATAAATCTCTTGTATTAAATTAATTTAACTGAAAGTCTAAAAAAAATCTTATCCATGAAAAGGTGGTTCAAAACATAATACATAATATAGTGGATATAATGGTAAATATATTAATAATGAAATAAAATGTATAATTAAGTTCAAAATAGCTTTAAAATGAACATGAGTAGAATTTAGCGGATTAAATGCAAAATCGGTTTTCCTTAGGATTTTCTAAAAACTGAATGTGATGATGTAGCATAGAATTTTGTATTACATATACAGCAGATTTATGCGAGAATACGCACATGACAAGATTGCTAAAATCTTTTTTTTTTCCCCCTTCGTATTACATACTGTAGCTCTGAAAATTAGTTTTGGGTTAATTTTTCCCTTACAATAGTCATATAGCTTCCATTATATAAATCTTAGCTGTTCCAAATTAAAAAAAAAAAAAAAAAAGGAGTTTCCTATCGGGATTCCTTGTAATATTTACAGTAATGCACATTGTAAATCTGCAGTAGAGATATGTATACTGAAGCTGTTGTCACCATGAAAACATTGAGTTATGATACTGTCATCGAAACAATTGCCGACTAGATGTGATCATCATCATCATCTTAACCATACTTTAGAAGGAGTGCAAAAGCCTATATGAGGATTCACAAAGCAAATTGCACTAAACAATGATATATCACATTCAATTCTAGTGGGTCATATGAACCCTGATTTTCATGGTCGTCATTCAAAATTAAACAATTTCCAGTCAACTGACTTTTAGTTCAGTATAATAACGTGAGAGATTGTGTTGTTTCAAAAGAGGTCACACCATTGTATTATCCATCATTTGAAGATTTATGTCTTGCGAGAAAGACAGAAGATTACGTCATGGGAAGAAAAAAAAACTGGTTTTGACTGTCCGATTGTTTTTATCGTATTAAAGAACAGGAGAGCGGGGGGGGGCAAATAAAATAAATTCACTGAAGCCCCTCTAGTGTAGCCGTTGAAAACTTTTATTATGTTACGCATTCTACAACTATGGAGCGTTATTCAAAATACGTTCCATATTATGTCCCACCATATTATGTAACAATAAACTGTTACATAATATGGTGGTTGTAATTTTTGCGATATACGTGATTTCGATTATACTGAAATGAATGTCTAGTTTCAAAATTTCTTTCAGCAACTCTTTTTCATTTATTTTTGTTACAGCACTTGACATTATTTCTCAGAATAATCGCATCGCTGGAGAAAGAAACTGAATGTACTAGATTTAAGCTCGCATTCAAGCATGAAGTTGAAGTTAAGGAAATTTGCAAATTGGCAGTTAAAGAGTTGGCAAAACTAATTTCATTACTATCGTAAAAACCATGGCACTGAAACAAAATATATTTATTTTATTTATTATTTTTTTTCCGTAATATAAATTGTAATGTATGGTGGCGCAATGTCACAAATGTTTTTTTTTTTTTTCTGACATTACAAGACAGTTCACTAGATGGCAGTAATTCATCAAATGTCGAAATGAAATGTTAATTTAATGGCAACATAAACGCTAAGAATGGTTGCATGGTGAAAACATCTTCTGCATACGAAATAATCAGAAACCAAAACAATAAGAAAAAAAAAAAAAGTGAAATTCATCTGTTTGTTTACCTGCGCATTTTATTTCGTTTTCGTATCACGTTCCTGTGATTTATTCTATTTATGAAGGGAATGACTAACACAAAATCAAGTACATCATAAATATACGCTATAAGTGTGTTATACTCGTATATTTATTTTATATATTTCGCCATATTAACTAAGAGGGGCGCCACTAGCGTTAAAAAAATCCTTGTTCAAATTTTAATACTTTTCGTTTAATAATGTTCTTATAATGTTATGTAATTAAGATTTCGCAAAACAAATATTAAAAATTAGACGAAATTTACAGCTATTTCACGCGAGTTCCGTATTTTTAATTATTTCATTTTGTCAAAGTTGTTGTGTCAGTGCATTTAATACTTTATTAGAATTGTTTAGTATTCATATTGTAGTATTAATCTTAGTACTTATTAGTATTCTAGTATTAATTTTCTCCTGGAAACTTGTTTTTTTTTTTTTATTTCGCACCGGATGTCATATTCACAGTTTATTACTGCTTGCTACGAGAAATTTCAAGACTTAGTTAAGAAATAATTTTGTTTAAAGAAATTAAATTTAAGATTTTTTTTTTCTGTTAAAAGAATGCAGATAGGAAGTGGTGAATACCGGAGTGTTTACATCGCCACCAAAAGTCTTAGTAAAAAGGGTGAAGTGAGAAGTCTTAATGTATGGAATTATTAATGCATCTGCTGAAGTATGAAGCCCCATAGTCTTAGCCACATCAATTGAAACAGGTTGTGGCGGTCGCGATTGCATGCATATGATGAAAGCTTTCTGTGGAAGTATGCGGTCCCACCAATGATGTTTCGAGGATTATGATGTTATTATCCTTCTAGGGATTCACATTAAGCTTATTTAGTGTCATGGACAGTAGACGGATCATGCCTTGTTGCCAAAATTCAATCGATACAATGTCGTACACTCATGAACGTAGAATCAGCTCATATCCTAGAACATTTTAGGAGTGACCGATCTTTAGCAATAAAAAAAAAATTTTATAAAGTCTGGTATCAGCGTCCATGTTCTGCAGATAAATGGTCTGGATTCTGCTATCACCCAGGCATCCAAAGCACTGATTCCACCTCCTTCCTCTTTTGACGCCCCTGTCTACATTGGACATTTCTTGCTTCCATATAATCAGGATTGTAACCATCTGGTTAGAAAGAAAACAAATTTCGAAATTGAAGAATTAGTCTAAAATCTCAGAATCTCTAATGTCCTTTGGATGAAGAAGGATGGATAAAGATGAGGACAAATATACCCTACGTTGACTGTGCTGAAGGAAATGTGTCGCCAAATTCGACCATAAAGTTGCTTCAAGACAACCTCCATAAAGTTCTCAAAAATGTTCCACTACTGCCAGTAATTCCAAAGATAACCCAACATATTCATTTCTTTGTTAATATTACTTTTCATCAGTATTACTGTTTTAAGTACTTCAGAAAATAAGTGATGATCAAAAAATTCGGGATATTCTTTTTCTTTTTTTTTACATAACATGAATCTACATACAAAGACACTCATAGTATAAATAACAGCGCAGAGTAAATAATTAATAAATTATTCAATGTAAACTGATGGAATATGACCTCCAACAAAAAATTTTCGCTGGACTGAATATACCACTAATTCCATCATTAATTTTTTTCCCCTTTGATGCTTCCTTGGGATTTTACAAATGGAGCTCTGGGGGAGAGGGAGACGAATATTGTTTTCAAACATACTTTTACTGATTGGAGGAAATGCCAACTAAATTTTCAGGTGATAATGCTTCATTGCCCGATGAAATATCACCACCTTTATTGTTGGAGATCTAAAGTAGCCGCTAACGTGTTTCGTCTTCAGAGCAATGTCTCTCCGGTTTTTGATTAATTGCAGATACCGCTACCCGGCGTATAGCCAACCCCACAGCACCAGTTATGCTTACCAAAAGGCCGACTGGGTACTCCCATTTTTCGTTCCAGCTTCTTCCAGTTAACCAAGTCAGACTTTGCTTTGCTTATACACGCCGCTCCTCTACTATAGGTTTTGTAATCTTTCGGTGTGTGTGTGTGTGTGTGTGTGTGTGTGTGTGTGTGTGTGTGTGGCTTGACATTAAAAAAGAGGTAAAAAATTCATCATAGGGATGTTTAACATGCTCCACTCGAGGATACAACAGTAAAGCGAGTAAAGCGGTTCCGGAGGTCAGCAGACAGATACTCGTAGTACTCAGGGCCGAACCCCCGATGCTAACGCATGGAAGGCTTTCCGACAAGATAGCTAACAATCCTGCTGCCATCTACTCAGCCATGTAATGCCTGTGGGGTGTCCAGTTACAGTAGCATGCAAGGCACTATTAAGCTCACGCATGGACAGAAGACTGGGTATTCCCTGTGTGGGAGGCGTGTTCATTGCTCTTTCATCACATCTCGGTATGTTTCTGCTCTGTAATTACCTGACATCACGAACGATGATAGCTACTGTTAAAAGAATACAATAAGCACTGCGATCGGAAAAAAATCTTCCAAGAAAACACTACCAAAAATCAAAAAAAAAAAAAAAATACAGATGAAAGTCGTAAAATCAATAAAAATACACCCACCAAGAAGGAGAAAGAGAAACATAGAAAAAGCACTGTCACATCCATTTCCTCAACATTCATAGTCTTAACATTCACATAAATGAAGTGCAGTAGGATTTACAGACATTTGCAAAAAAAGTCAATCATGAATTTCTGCAACTGCTAATATTTGATCATTTTGAATCAATTTTCAACCACAAGTGGCAAATCATGTCGCCTCTATTCAATTTCTGCTTGAATCGAGTCGGACCCGAATATCAATTCTAATTGATATTTGTCCATTTTGGAAACAAGCCAGCACTCAAAAACTGAACTTTTCTAAAGCCTAATGTTTCCAGTGAATGTGATTTTTACCATTTCAGGCGTTTTGATTGCATATTTCTCTTTATAAAGCAAAATTTGGCACAAATTTGCTTTTCTTTATTGTGAGCATTTGAACCAAAGTCAACGAAGCATGTAAAAATTCGCAGGACAAGTTCTTATTCGCCTCTATCAGCAAAAACCTGGGCTATTGATGAAAATATCCCTTTCCCCCCAGGAACTAGTATGTACTATTTTTTCCTTTTTGTTTTAGGCTTAATAAAATTCAACACTATTCGGTTAGAGTCCGGTAACGCCCAATGAAGGCGTATCTAGAAGGGACACCTCCAAGAAGAATGCGCAGTTTTACTTCCAAACAATTTGTAGAGGTGTGATCTACGGAACTGGACACAACAGAAAGGCGTATAAATACGCCTTTTATGCTTTAAATAAAAAAAGGTGTTTGCAACCATATAGAATAATAAAATGTCAGACATAATCTAGGTGTGTTCTTTTACTCTGAATAAAAAGAGTGTCCTTATCATGTTTGTAGTGTTTTTTTTTTTTTCTATTTAAACTTCGAACCTTCCCTAATTTTATATCCTCTTTATTTATGGTACTTATAAATGCATAGTTTGCTTTTAGAGATTGCGATGAAACCATGCACACCTCTGAAACGTTCAAATACCTAAGATGCATAAGTTATTAGCGTAATCTGGGATCCTTGGAATCCTTTCAAGATTACAAGCAGAAACAGATAAGTTAGGAATTTTGCCTAATGAACAGTTCGGATTCCGTAAGGCCCATAGTACAGTTCAACAAGTGCACCGGCTGGTAGAAATCATAACTAAAGGTTTCAACTGGAAACTCAATACAGCTGCCATCTTCATCGACGCAGAGAAGGCGTTTGACAAAGTATGGCACCGAGGCCTTCTCTACAAACTGATAAAATTTAACTTTCCAGTCAAGTTAATAAAAATAATACATTCTTACCTGAAAGACAGATACATGCAGGTCAGGGTCGGCGA
The DNA here is from genome assembly GCF_054136105.1 of Typopeltis vanoorti. Lineage (NCBI taxonomy): Eukaryota > Metazoa > Arthropoda > Arachnida > Uropygi > Thelyphonidae > Typopeltis > Typopeltis vanoorti. Next base: position 20,262,280 of record NC_143565.1, on the reverse strand, counting down.
AATGGTTTCGACCAGACGCAGGATCTCGGCCGGCGTACCTCAGGGATCTCTTCTGGCACCTCTCTTGTTTTCAATCTATGTAGCAGACATCCCTCTGAACCCAAGAACAACATTTACTGCATTATATGCAGATGATACTGCACTGATGGCAAGATCACTGAGCCCAAAACTGGCAACTAAAAGACTACAAACTAGCATACACAGGAGGGCAGACAGGAGGATCCAAGTTAACCCCCAGAAAAGCTCAGCTATATTGTTTACTAGAAAGAAAATCCATACCATTGAGGATATTTATTTATTGGGAGTAAAGATTCCATGGCAGACTGAAGTTAAATATCTTGGAGTGATTCTTGATAGTAAACTCCTATTCAGCAAACATATTAGTTACATTACCTCAAAGACATCCAACGTCTTAGCACAGCTCTACCCTATAATTAACAGACAAAGTAAACTGGACACGCAAACAAAATTAACAATTTACAAGATGGTAATTCGACCGGTTATCACTTACGCATTCCCAGCATGGAGTCACACCGCAAATTCAAACATTCTAAAACTTCAGAGATTACAGAATTATTATTATTATTATTATTATTATTATTATTATTATTATTATTATTATTATTATTATTATAGAATAAGTGCATGAGGATGATTCTGGATGCCCCTTGGTTTCTAAGAAACACCCAGATCCATAGAGAAGTTAGTATCCCTTATATCTCTTCCTTTCTCATAAATCTAGCTGACAAGTTCTTTACCAAGACAAGTAACCATCCAAACCCGTTAATCAAGGAAGCCTCGGAATATAATGAAGCAGAAATCAACAAATATAAAAGACCAAAGTCTATCTTAAGTTTAGCTGAACACAACTAATTTCACTGCCCTCAATGGGCGAGCATATTGCTCACAAACACTCCATTCAAAGTTCTTTCATTACAAGACAAAGGGGAATATGAAAAGCAGTTTTGCTTCACCCATCTAGACAGAAATGTTAATGTTAATGTGGGATCCTTGGAGGGTTATGGATGGCAATGCTGTAGCCAATGAAGTTCTGAGGCTCGGCTATTGCTATTATCCTCTTGCCATAATCAGAGCTTTAATAGCTCAATAACACCTTATCCCTACACTGTCCTCTACAGATAACGGGGAAGATGAAAGCATTCTTGCTTCGCCCCTTTAAGCCAGTCCTTTTAAGGACTATATAAGGGATCTTACTTATAGAACCTAAGGCCATTCTAGTTCCCTTTCAAGATCTATAACTTGCCCAACTCGGGCTGAGCACTTAGCTCATAAATTTTTCCCTACACAGTAACCTATCAGATAGCAGGGATTAAAAGCATTATGCTTCACCCTTATAGACAGTAACGTTCTGCGTTCTGTGGGATCTTAACTCTTCTCGCTACTTTGCTGACTTCCAGTCATAGGTTATATGATTTCGTTTTATTTAATTTTTTTTTCACTGAGTCATTCCCCAGCTAAGTGAATTATTAGACATAATCTACAGTCCTCAGAGCTTATTCTGTTTAGCCGTAATTCCAACCGTCACAATACATTACATTTCGTTCATCCTTCTCCTCTTCTTCAGGAGATACCTCTGTGGATCGGGTCGTTCTACCAGTGTCGATTAAATTTAGAACAGAATTATTTCTTATATTGTTTTTCCCCTAGGTTTTTTCTATCTAAAATGACCACTTTCTCCTTTATTTTGTAAATTGATTTAGTAAATTGAATATTGATGTTGGCGCGCAGTACACGGCCCACAGAAATATTAAATTGTTATTTCACCGGCACTCGCTAGCGGCGCGGCATATATGGCTGCGTCGTTGATGTGCGTAAAAACATTTTAAAAATCGTTGAAGTTTGCTTAAGTCTCCCTGGATGTAATGCCCCGCTGAACGAGTATTTTCATTAGTGAACAATATTTAGACCAGTGAAAAAAACCCGATTAAAAATCGAAACATTGAAAGCATGTATTTATACCAAATGCAACTTTGACATGAATTGTATACAGTTTTAGGAATTTTTAAAACACAAATCTGATTTATTAAAAAAAAAAAAAAGTTCATTCTTGTGAAAAGTATTAAAATTAAATTTTTTAAGTAATAATATGATTGTTTAAAATACTATGTATACGCTTATATTTTATAATAAATGTTATAAAGCGGTTTGGTTTTAGTGAGACAAATAAACGCATCCGGCTTTTTTATTATTATTATGAAACAATTTCTGATTTGTCTTTTATTTTCTCCAAAAAAAAATATGGTCACCGTACAGATGATAGCAGCAACAACGACAAAGCCACTAATAAAAATCACCCTCGATAAGCTAACCACTTATGTCATAAACACCTTAGTCT